>NC_135832.1:3732663-3937156 GCF_964213995.1 Mustelus asterias | reverse complement strand
ACAGAGAGAGAGGGTGGACTGACAGAGAGAGAGAGAGAGAGAGAGGAATGAAAGCAGGAGAGGAACTGAGAGAGAGCGAGTGAGAGAAAGGGAAATGGAAAGAGAGCTGAAGAGCATAACAGAGAGAGAGGGACTGCGAGAGAAATTGAGACTGAAAGAGAGAACGAGAGATGACTGACACAGAGAGAGAAAGAACAGGACGGACAGAGAGAGATTGAGTGCGATAGCGACTGACAGATAAAGAGAGTGAGAGACAGAGGAATAAGAGAGCGGACAGAGCGAGAGCGGGACTGACAGAGAGAGAGAGAGAGAGAGAGAGAGAGAGAGCGACTGACAGAGAGAAAGTGTGAGAAAGAGAAGACTGACAGAGCGGGACAGAGGAAGAGGGACTGACAAAGAGATACAGAGAGAGAGAAATGGTCTGACAAGAGAGAGAAAGAGAGAGACTGACAGACAGAGACAGAGGCCAACACAGGGAGAGAGAGAGAGAGAGAGAGAGAGCAACTGGAAAGAGAGAGCGAATGAGTGAGAGAGGGACTGACAGAGAGAGAGAGAGGGGCTGACAGGGAGAGAGAGAGACATAGATAGATAGAGAGAGAGGAGAGAGAGAGAGAGAGAGAGAGAGACAGAGAGAGAGAGAGAGAGAGAGACTGACAGGCAGTGAGACTCAGAGACAGTGGGCTGACAGAGAGGGACAGAGAGTGAGAGGGACTGATAGAGATAGGGAGAGAAAGGGTCTGGCAGAGAGACTGACAGACAAAGAGAGAGAGAGAAAGACTGGGAAAAAGAGAGAGACTGACAGAGTGGGAGAGACTGGCAGAGAGAGAGAGAGAGAGAGAGAGAGAGCCAGAGAGAGAAAGGGCAGAGAGAGAGAGAGTCAGAGAGAGAGGCAGAGAGAGGGCAGATAGAAAGAAGGCAGAGAGAGAGAAGACTGGTACAGAGAGAGAGAGAGGGACTGACAGAGAGAGGAACTGTCAGAAAGCTGGACTGACAGACAGAGAGGGATGATAGAGAGAGGACGGACTAACAAAGAGAGAGGGGGAGGGACTGACAGACAGAGAAAAGAGAGAGAGAGAGAGAGGCTGACACAAAAGAGAGAAAGAGAGGGGGGAATGACAAAGAGAGAGCGAGGGAGAGCGACTGAAAGCGAGAGGGATAGAGGGACTGACAGAGAGAGAGAGCGAGTGAGAGAGAGAGAGAGAGAGATGGAGACAGCGAGGGACTGGCAGAGAGAGAGAGGGACTGACAGCGAGAGAGAGAAAGAAGCAGTGACAGAGAGAGTACCGGACTGACAGAAGAGAGAGAGGGGAACTGCAATCGAGCAAGAGCGGGACTGAAAGAAAGAGCGAGGAATTGAGAGACAGAGAGAGAGAGAGAGAGAGCGCGCTACTGACAGAGAGAGAAAGAGCGACTGAAAGTGAGAGCGAGTGAGAGAGAGAGGAACTTCCAGAGAGAGCGCGTGAGAGAGGGAGGGACTGACAGAGAGAGCGAGTGACAGAGAAAGGGACTGACAGAGAGAGAAAGAGAGGGACTGACAGAGAGACTGACAGAGCGAGAGAGTGAGACTGACACGGAGCGAGAGCGGGCCTGAGAGAGAGAGAGATTGACTAAGAAAGAAAGACTGACAGAGACTGGCAGAGAGAGAGTGAGACTGAAAGAGAGAGAGAGGGCAGACAGAGAGAGAGAGGACTCACAGAGAGAGAGGGGACTGACAGAAAGACAGAGAGAGAGGGGGGACTGAAAGAGAGAGAGGGACTGAAAGAGAGCGAGTGAGAGAAGGGAAATGCAAGAGAGCTGGAGAGAACAAACAGAGAGAGGGAGGGACTCAGTGAGAAGGAGAGACTGAAAGAGAGAGAGAGATGACAGACAGAGAGAGAGAGTGAGAGAGAGAAAGAGCGGAACTGACAGAGTGAGAGAGCGAATGACAGACAGAGAGTGAGAGACAGAGGACTGACAGAGAGGGACAGAGAGGGAGAGGGATTGATAGAGAGATACAGAGAGAGAGAAGCAGTCTGACAGAGAAAGAGAGAGAGAGAGAGAGACAGTGACAGAGACCCACAGAGAGAGAGAGAGAGAGAGGGAGCGAGAGACTGACAGCGAGAGAGGGACTGACAGACAGAGAGACTGACTGGCAGAGTGAGAGAGACTGACAGACAGAGAGAGAGACTGACAGAGAGAGACGGATTGACAGATAGAGAGACTGACTGGCAGAGTGAGGGAGTCTGACAGGCAGAGAGAGAGAGAGAGACAAGGAGATGGAGATAGACAGAGCGAGGGAGACTGACAGAGAGAAAGAGAGAGCGGGACGGACTGACAGCAAGAGAGAGAGAGGGACTGACAACGAGAGAGAGAGAAGGCCTGACAGAGAAAGAATGCGACTGACAGAGAGAGAGAGAGAGAGAGAGAGAGAGACCGAAAGAGAGAGCGAGTGGCAGCAAACGGGACTGACAGAGGCAGAGAGAGAGAGGGACTGAAAAAGAGACTGACGGAGAGAGAGAGGGAAAGAGAGAGAGAGACTGAAACAGAGCGAGGGCGGGGCTGAGAAAGAGACTCACAAAGAAAGAAAGACTGCCAGAGACTGACAGAGAGAGAGTGAGACTGACAGAGAGAAAGGGCAGACAGAGAGAGGGAGAGAGAGAGAGAGGGACTAACAACGAGAGAGAGAGGGACTGACAGAGAGAGAGTGCGACTGACAGAGAGAGAGAGAGAGAGAACGACAGAGATAGCGAGTGACAGAGAAAAGGGCGGACACAGAGAATGACAGGGAGAGAGAGAGAGAGAGACAGACAGAGAGCGAGAGCAGGGCTGAGAGAGAGAGAAACTGACCAAGAAAGAACGACTGACAGAGGCTGACAGAGAGAGAGTGAGACTGACAGACAGAGAGAGAACATACAACAGTACAGCACCAGATAGGCCCTTCGGCCCACGATGTTGTGCCGAGCTTTATCTGAAACCAAGATCACGCTATCCCACTCCCTATCATCCTGGTGTGCTCCATGTGCCTATCCAATAACCGCTTAAATGTTCCTAAAGTGTCTGACTCCACTATAACTGCAGACAGTCCATTCCACACCCCAACCACTCTGCGTAAAGAACCTACCTCTGATATCCTTCCTATATCTCCCACCACGAACCCTATAGTTATGCCCCCTTGTAATAGCTCCATCCACCCGAGGAAATAGTCTTTGAACGTTCACTCTATCTATCCCCTTCATCATTTTATAAACCTCTATTAAGTCTCCCCCACAGCGTCCTCCGCTCCAGAGAGAACAGCCCGAGCTCCCTCAACCTTTCCTCATAAGACCTACCCTCCAAACCAGGCAGCATCCTGGTAAATCTCCTCTGCACTCTTTCCAGCGCTTCCACATCCTTCTTACAGTGAGATGACCAGAACTGCAAACAATATTCCAAATGTGATCTCACCAAGGTCCTGTACAGCTGCAGCATAACCCCACAGCTCTTAATCTCCAACCCCCTGTTAATAAAAGCTAACACACGATAGGCCTTTTTCACAGCTCTATCCACTTGAGTGGCAACCTTTAGAGATCTGTGGATATGGACCCCAAGATCTCTCTGTTCCGCCACAGTCTTCAGAACCCTATCTTTGACCCTGTAATCCACACTTAAATTAGTCCTACCAAAATGAATCACCTCACATTTATCAGGGGTAAACTCCATTTGCCATTTTTCAGCCCAGCTTTGCATCCTATCTATGTCTCTTTGCAGCCTACAACAGCCCTCCACCTCACCCACTACTCCACCAATCTTGGTGTCATCAGCAAATTTACTGATCCACCCTTCAGCCCCCTCATCAAAGAGTGGGACTGACAGAGAGAGAGGGTGGACTGACAGAGAGAGAGAGAGAGAGGACTGAAAGCAGGAGAGGAACTGAGAGAGAGCGAGTGAGAGAAAGGGAAATGCAAGAGAGCTGAAGAGCACTAACAGAGAGAGAGGGACTGCGAGAGAAATTGAGACTGAAAGAGAGAACGAGAGATGACTGAAACAGAGAGAGAAAGAACAGGACGGACAGAGAGAGATTGAGTGCGATAGCGACTGACAGATAAAGAGAGTGAGAGACAGAGGAATAAGAGAGCGGGACAGAGCGAGAGCGGGACAGAGCGAGAGCGGGACTAACAGAGAGAGAGAGAAAGAGAGAGAGAGAGAGCGACTGACAGAGAGAAAGTGTGAGAAAGAGAAGACTGACAGAGTGGGACAGAGAGGAAGAGGGACTGACAAAGAGATACAGAGAGAGAGAAATGGTCTGACAGAGAGAGAGAAAGAGAGAGACTGACAGACAGAGACAGAGGCCAACACAGGGAGAGAGAGAGAGAGCAACTGAAAGAGAGAGCGAATGAGTGAGAGAGGGACTGACAGAGAGAGAGAGAGGGGCTGACAGGGAGAGAGAGAGACATAGATAGAGAGAGAGAGAGAGAGAGAGAAAGAGAGAGAGAGAGAGAGAGAGAGAGAGAGAGAGACTGACAGGCAGTGAGACTCAGAGACAGTGGACTGACAGAGAGGGACAGAGAGTGAGAGGGACTGATAGAGATAGGGAGAGAAAGGGTCTGCAGAGAGACTGACAGACAAAGAGAGAGAGAGAGAAAGACTGGGAAAGAGAGAGACTGACAGAGTGGGAGAGACTGGCAGAGAGAGAGAGAGAGTCAGAGAGAGAGGCAGAGAGAGGGCAGATAGAAAGAAGGCAGAGAGAGAAAGACTGGCACAGAGAGGAACTGTCAGAAAGCTGGACTGACAGACAGAGAGGGAATGATAGAGAGAGGGACGGACTAACAAAGAGAGAGAGGGAGGGACTGACAGACAGAGAAAGAGAGAGAGAGAGAGAGGCTGACACAAAAGAGAGAAAGAGAGGGGGAATGACAAAGAGAGAGCGAGAGAGAGCGACTGAAAGCGAGAGAGATAGAGGGACTGACAGAGAGAGAGAGCGAGTGAGAGAGAGAGAGAGATGGAGACAGCGAGGAACTGGCAGAGAGAGAGAGGGACTGATAGCGAGAGAGAGAAAGAAGCAGTGACAGAGAGAGTACCGGACTGACAGAAGAGAGAGAGGGGAACTGCAATCGAGCAAGAGCGGGACTGAAAGAAAGAGCGAGGAATTGAGAGACAGAGAGAGAGAGAGAGAGAGCGCTACTGACAGAGAGAGAAAGAGCGACTGAAAGTGAGAGCGAGTGAGAGAGAGAGGAACTTACAGAGAGAGCGCGTGAGAGAGGGAGGGACTGACAGAGAGAGCGAGTGACAGAGAAAGGGACTGACAGAGAGAGAAAGAGAGGGACTGACAGAGAGACTGACAGAGCGAGAGAGTGAGACTGACACGGAGCGAGAGCGGGCCTGAGAGAGAGAGAGATTGACTAAGAAAGAAAGACTGACAGAGACTGGCAGAGAGAGAGTGAGACTGAAAGAGAGAGAGAGAGGGCAGACAAAGAGAGAGAGGGACTCACAGAGAGAGAGGGGGACTGACAGAAAGAGAGAGAGAGAGGGGGGACTGAAAGAGAGAGAGGGACTGAAAGAGAGCGAGTGAGAGAAGGGAAATGCAAGAGAGCTGGAGAGAACAAACAGAGAGAGGGAGGGACTCAGTGAGAAGGAGAGACTGAAAGAGAGAGAGAGATGACAGACAGAGAGAGAGAGTGAGAGAGAGAAAGAGCGGAACTGACAGAGTGAGAGAGCGAATGACAGACAGAGAGTGAGAGACAGAGGACTGACGGAGAGGGACAGAGAGGGAGAGGGATTGATAGAGAGATACAGAGAGAGAGAGAAGCAGTCTGACAGAGAAAGAGAGAGAGAGAGAGAGAGAGAGAGAGACAGAGACAGAGACCCACAGAGAGAGAGAGAGAGAGAGAGAGGGAGCGAGAGACTGACAGCGAGAGAGGGACTGACAGACAGAGAGACTGACTGGCAGAGTGAGAGAGACTGACAGACAGAGAGAGAGACTGACAGAGAGAGACAGATTGACAGATAGAGAGACTGACTGGCAGAGTGAGGGAGTCTGACAGGCAGAGAGAGAGAGAGAGACAAGGAGATGGAGATAGACAGAGCGAGGGAGACTGACAGAGAAAAAGAGAGAGCGGGACGGACTGACAGCAAGAGAGAGAGAGGGACTGACAACGAGAGAGAGAGAAGGCCTGACAGAGAAAGAATGCGACTGACAGAGAGAGAGAGAGAGAGAGACCGAAAGAGAGAGCGAGTGGCAGCAAACGGGACTGACAGAGGCAGAGAGAGAGAGGGACTGAAAAAGAGACTGACGGAGAGAGAGAGGGAAAGAGAGAGAGAGACTGAAACAGAGCGAGGGCGGGGCTGAGAAAGAGACTCACAAAGAAAGAAAGACTGCCAGAGACTGACAGAGAGAGAGTGAGACTGACAGAGAGAAAGGGCAGACAGAGAGAGGGAGAGAGAGAGAGAGAGAGAGAGACTGACAGAGAGAGAGAGAGCAGACAGCGAGAGAGAGAGAGGGGGAGTGACAGAGAGAGAGGGCAGACAGAGAGAGAGAGGGGGACTGACAGAGAGAGAGAGAGAGAGGGGGACTGACAGAGAGAGAGAGAGGGACTGAGTGCGAAAGAGAGACTGAAACAGAGAGAGAGAGAGATGACAGAGAGAGAGCGAGAAAGAGCGGGACTGACAGAGAGAGAGAGAGAGAGTGAGAGCGAATGACAGATAAAGAGATTGAGAGACAGAGGACTAACAGAGCGGGACAGAGCGAGAGCGGGACTGACAGAGAGAGAGAGAGGGAGAGAGAGAGAGAGACTGACAGACAGCGAGATTGAGAGACAGAGGACTGACAGAGCGGGACAGAGAGGGAGAGGGACTGACAGAGAGATACAGAGACAGAGAAACGGTCTGACAGAGAGAGAGAAAGAGAGAGACTGATAGACAGAGGCAGAGACGGACAGAGAGAGAGAGAGAGGGGGGGGGGGAGAGAGAGAGAGAGGGAGCAACTGACAGAGAGGGCAAATGACAGAAACAGGGACTGATAGAGAGAGAGAAAGGCACTGACAGAGAGAGACAGGGAGACAGAGAGAGGGACTGACAGGCAGAGAGAGAGAGAGAGAGAGAGACTGACAGACTGTAAGACTCAGAGACAGACGCCGGACAGAGAGGGACAGAGAGTGCGAAGGACTGATAGAGAGATGGGGAGAGAAAGGGTCTGCCAGAGAGATAGAGACACTGACAGAGGGAGAGAGAGACACTGCCGGAGAGAGAGAGAGAGCGACTGACAGAGACAGAACTGACAGAGAGAGGGACTGACACAGAGAGAGAGACAGAGAGACAGAGAGAGAAAGGGACTGCAGAGAGAAAGAGAAAGGGACTTCCAGAGAGAGAGAGAAAGGGACTGACAGAGAGAGAGAGATGGACTGCAGAGAGACTGACAGACAAAGAGAGAGAGAGAGAGAGAGAGACTGGAAGAGAGAGAGAGAGAGCGGGAGAGAGAGAGACTGACAGAGTGGGAGAGACTGGCAGAGAGAGAGAGAGAGAGAGGGCAGCGAGAGAAAGGGCAGAGAGAGAGAGGGAGAGAGAGAGGCAGAGAGAGGGCTTAGCGAAAGAGGACATTGCGGGAAAGACTGACACAGAGAGAGAGAGAGAGCAACTGACTGAGAGAGAGGGGAACTGACAGAGAGAGGGACTGACAGAGAGAGAGGGAGGGACTGACAAAGAGACAGATGGGGGGAGTGGCAGAGAGAGATTGGGGAACTGGCAGAAAGAGAGAGAGAGAGACTGACAGAGAGATAGAAAGTGAGGGGAATGACAGAGAGAGAGAGAGAGAGAGAGAGAGACTGACAGCGAGAGAGATGGACTGACAGAGAGAGAGAGAGAGCGAGTGAGAGAGAGAGAGGAGACAGCGAGGGACTGGCAGAGAGAGAGAGAGAAGGAGAGACAGAGAGAGGGATGGACTGACAGCGAGAGAGGGGAAGTGAAACTGAGCAAGAGAGCGACTGAAAGAAAGCGGGAGGAACCGGGAGAGGGAGAGGGAGAGACCTACTGACAGAGAGAGAAAGAGCGACTGACAGAGAGCGAGTGAGAAAGAGAGGAACTTACAGAGAGAGCGAGTGAGAGAGAGAGGGACTGACAGCGAGGGAGAGGGGCTGACAGTGAGAGAGAGAGATCGAGTGAGAGTGACAGAGAGAGAAACGGACAGGCAGAGAGAGAGAGAGAGAGACAGAGAGAGACAGAGATTGACAGACAGTGAGACTCATAGACAGAGGACTGACAGAGTGGGACAGACAGTGAGAGGGACTGATAGAGAGATAGGGTGATAAAGGGTCTTCCAGAGACAGAGAGAGAGACTGACGGACGGAGAGCGAGAAAGACTGAAGAGAGAGAGAGAGAGAGAGAGATCGACTGACAGAGAGAGAGAGGGAGAGAGACAGCGACTGACAGAGACAGGACTGACAGTGAGAGGGAATGACAGAGAGGGAGATCCAGAGAGACAGAGAGAGAAAGGGACTGCAGAGAAAAAGAGAACGGGACTTCCAGAGAGAGAGAGAAAGGGACTGACAGAGAGAGAGAGAGAGAGAGAGAGAGAGAGAGAGAGAGAGAGAGAGTGACTGCAGCGAGACTGAAGGACAAAAAGAGAGAGAGATTGGAAGAGAGAGAGAGACAGAGAGAGACTGACACAATGGGAGAGACTGACAGAGTGGGAGAGACTAACAGAGAGAGAGAGGGCAGATAAAGAAAGGGCAGAGAGAGAGAGAGAGAGAGAGAGGGGCAGAGAGAAAGAGGGAAGAGAGAGAAAGACTGACAAGAGAGAGAGGGACTGACAAAGAGAGAGAGAGCGGAACTGACACAGAGAGATGGAGAGAGTGAGAGCGACTGACAGATAAAGAGAGTGAGAGAAAGAAGACTAACAGAGCGGGAGAGAGCGAGAGCGGAATTGATAGAGTGAGAGAGCGACTGACAGACAGATAGTGAGAGACAGAGGACTGACAGAGCGGGACAGAGAGGGAGAGGGATTGACAGAGAGATACAGAGAGAGAGAAGCGGTCTGACAGAGAGAGAGAGAGACAGAGAGAGAGACCCACAGAGAGAGAGAGAGGGAGAGAGAGACTGACAGAGAGAGAGGGACTGACAGACAGAGAGACTGACTGGCAGAGTGAGACAGACTGACAGCCAGAGAGAGAGACTGACAGAGAGGGAGACTGACTGGCAGAGTGAGAGAGACTGACAGACAGAGAGAGAGAGAGACAAGGAGATGGAGATAGACAGAGAGAGGGAGACTGACGGAGAGAGAGAGAGAGAGCGGGACGGAATGACAGCAAGACAGAGAGAGGGACTGACAACGGGAGAGAGAGAGGGACTGACAGAGAAAGAATGCGACTGACAGAGAGAGAGAGAGAGAGAGAGAGACCGACAGAGAGAGCGAGTGGCAAAAAAGGGACTGACAGAGGCAGAGAGAGAGAGGGACTCAAAAAGAGACTGACAGAGAGAGAGAGAGAGAGAGAGAGAGACTGAAACAGAGCGAGAGCGGGGCTAAGAGAGAGACTCACAAAGAAAGAAAGACTGACAGAGACTGACAGAGCGAGAGTGAGACTGACAGAGAGAAAGGGCAGACAGAGAGAGAGAGAGAGAGAGAGACAGAGAGGGACTGACACAGAGAGAGAGGGGGGACTGACAGAGAGAGAGAGGGAGGACTGACAGAGAGAGAGCAGGGACTGAAAGAGAGAGAGGGACTGAGAGCGAAAGAGAGACTGAAACAGAGCGAGACAGAGAGATGACAGAGAGAGAGCGAGAAAGAGCGGGACTGACAGAGTGAGAGAGAGAGTGCGAGAGCGACTGACAGATGAAGAGAGTGAGAGACAGAGGACTAACAGAGCGGGACAGAGCGAGAGCGGGACTGACAGAGAGAGAGAGCGACTGACAGACAGAGAGCGAGAGACAGGACTGACAGAGCGGGACAGAGATGGAGAGGGATTGACAGAGAGATACAGAGAGAGAGAAGCGGTCTGACAGAGAGAGAGAGGGAGAGAGAGAGACAGAGACAGTGACAGAGACAGAGACCCACAGAGAGAGAGAGAGGGAGAGAGAAACTGAGAGAGAGAGGGACTGACAGATAGAGAGACTGACTGGCAGAGTGAGAGAGACTGACAGACAGACAGAGAGAGAGAGAGACAAGGAGATGGAGATAGACAGAGAGAGGGAAACTGACAGAGAGAGAGAGAGAGAGCGGGATGGACTGACAGCAAGAGACAGAGAGGGACTGACAACGAGAGAGAGAGAGGGACGGACAGAGAAAGAATGCGACTGACAGAGAGAGAGAAAGAGAGAAAGAGAGTGCCCGACAGAGAGAGCGAGTGACAGAGAACGGGACTGACAGAGACAGACAGAGAGAGGGACTGAAAAAGAGACAGACAGAGAGAGAGAGAGAGAGAGAAAGAGAGAGAGACTGAAACAGACCGAGAGCGGGGCTGAGAGAGAGACTCACAAAGAAAGAAAGACTGACAGAGACTGACAGAGAGAGAGTGAGACTGACAGAGAGAAAGGGCAGACAGAGAGAGGGGGAGAGAGAGAGAGACTGACAGAGAAGAGAGAGGGGGACTGACAGAGAGAGAGAGAGAGAACGGGGACTGAAAGAGAGCGAGGGACTGAGAGCGAAAGAGAGACTGAAACAGAGACAGAGAGATGACAGACAGAGAGAGAGAAAGTGCGGGACTGACAAAGAGAGCGAGAGTGCGCGAGCGACTGGCAGATGAAGAGAGTGAGAGACAGAGGACTAATAGAGCGGGGCAGAGCGAGAGCGTGACTGACAGAGAGAGAGAGAGAGAGAGAGAGACTGACAGACAGAGAGAGTGAGAGACAGAGGACGAATAGAGCGGGGCAGAGCGAGAGCGTGACTGACAGAGAGAGAGAGACTGACAGACAGAGAGTGAGCGACAGAGGACTAACAGAGCGGGGCAGAGCGAGAGCGGGACTGACAGAGAGAGAGAGAGAGAGAGAGACTGACAGACAGAGAGAGTGAGAGACAGAGGACTGACAGAGCGGGACAGAGCGAGAGCGGGACTGACAGAGAGAGAGAGAGAGAGAGAGACTGACAGACAGAGAGAGTGAGAGACAGAGGACTGACAGAGCGGGACAGAGCGGGAGACGGACTGACAGAGAGATACAGAGAGAGAGAAACGGTCTGACAGAGGGAGAGTAAGAGAGAGACTGAGAGACAGAAGCAGAGACCGACAGAGGGAGATAGAGAGAGAGAGAGAGAGAGAGAGTAACTGACAGAGATAGCGAATGACACAGACAGGGACTGACAGAGAGAGCGAAAGGCACTGACAAAGAGAGAGAGAGTGAGAGAGAGAGAGAGGCAGAAAGAGAGAGAGAGACTGACAGGCAGAGAGAGAGAGAGACTGACAGGCAGTAAGACTCAGAGACAGAGGCCTGACAGAGAGGGACAGAGCGTGCGAGGGACTGATAGAGAGATAGGGAGAGAAAGGGTCTGCCAGAGACAGAGAGAGAGCGAGAGAGACTGACAGAGCGAGAGAGAGAGACTGACGGAGAGAGAGAGAGAGCGACTGACAGAGACAGGACTGACAGAGAAAGGGACTGACACAGAGAGAGAGAAACAGAGAGAGAGAGAGAGAAAGGGACTGCAGAGAGAAAGAGAAAGGGACTTCCAGAGAGAGAGAGAAAGGGACTGACAGAGAGAGAGAGAGAGACGGACTGCAGAGAGACTGACAGACAAAGAGAGAGAGAGAGAGAGACTGGAAGAGAGAGAGAGCGAGAGAGAGAGACTGACAGAGTGGGAGAGACTCGCAGAGAGAGAGAGAGAGAGAGAGGGCAGCGAGAGAAAGGGCAGAGAGAGGGGCAGAGAGAGAGGCAGAGAGAGGGCAGAGAGAAAGAAGGCAGTGAGGGAAAGAGTGACACACAGAGAGAGAGAGAGGGATTGACGGAGAAAAAGGGGAACTGACAGAGAGAGGGACTGCAGCGAGACTGAAGGACAGAGAGAGAGAGAGAGAGAGAGAGAGTGTGTCAGATTGGAAGAGAGAGAGCGAGAGAGAGAGAGAGAGACTGACAGAATGGGGGAGACTGACAGAGTGGGAGAGACTAGCAGAGAGAGAGAGGGCAGGGAAAGAAAGGGCAGAGAGAGAGGGGGCAGAGAGAAAGAGGGCAGAGAGAGAAACACTGACAAGAGAGAGAGAGAGGGGGGGACTGACAGAGAGAGAGACTGACAAAGAGAGAGAGGGGTGGACTGACAAAGAGAGAGAGAGAAAGGGGGACTGACAAAGAAAGAGAGAGAGAGAGAGATGGGGAGAGAGAGAGAGAGAGAGGACAACTGAAACCGAACAAGAGAGGAACTGAACGAAAGCGCGAGGAACTTCGAGGGAGAGCGAGAGCTACTGGCAGAGAGAGAAAGAGCGAGTGACAGAGAGAGCGAGTGAGAGAGAGAGGAACTTACAGAGAGTGCGAGTGAGAGAGGGAGGGACTGGCAGAGAGAGAGGGGGACTGACAGAGAGAGAGAGAGAGAGGGGGGCTGGCAGAGATAGAGCGAGTGAGAGAGAGAGAGACGGAGACAGCAAGGGATTGGCAGAGAGAGAGAGACGGACTAACAGAGAGAGAGGGGGACTGACAAAGAGAGAGCGGGGTGACCAACAGAGAGAGAGAGAGACTGGCAGAGAGAGAAAAGGAGAGGGGGAATGACAGAGAGAGAGAGAGAAAGAGAGAGAGGGGGAGTGACAGCGAGAGAGAGAGAGGGACTGATAGATTTTGGTTACAAGAGGAACTGTTTCCAAGCGTGGAGGAGATCAAACCAATGCATTTTAAGAAAATCCCATTAAATCCAGTCAGAAATTTAGAAGCAATTTCCTCACAAAGAAATGATGAGATTCATTAAATAAGTACATGAAGAAGCAATAGAGAGAAGGATATCCTGATAACATTGAAGTATAATCTGCTGGAGCAGAAACACTATCAGAGTAACTGGGCCGAATGGCTTGTTTATGCCAGAAATGCAATAAAAAGTCTATGTAATATTTTGGTTATTAAGAATCAAAGTCTAGAAGTTTACCCTCCCCTCTCAACTCGAGCATGATCTGAGTGCACTGAGCCCCAGGACTAAATCTGCACAGGGCTCTACTCAGATTCCTGTGTTTTCGAAGAGTGGCGAAGACCAGCCAGGGAATTACAGGCCGGTGAGCCTTTCATCCGTAGCGGGTAAGATATTGGAGGGGATTCTGAGGGACATGATCAAATAACATTTGGATCGCAAAGTTTTATTATGGGTAGTCAGCAAGGCTTTGTGCGTAAGAATTCATTCCTGACGAATCTTCGAGTTTTCCGAAGAGTTAACCAAGAGCATCGATGAAGCTCGGCCAGCAGATGTTGTCCATAAGCACTTTAGCAAGGCCTTTTGCAAGGTCCGCATGGCAGGCAAGCCTAGAAGATTACGTTGCATGGTATCCAGGGAGAGCTCGCTCATGGGATTCAAAATGGGCTCCATGGTAGGAAATAGAGGGGGATGGTGGAAGGCTGTTCCTTGGACTGGAGGCCTGTGACTCATGGTGTGCCTCACGGGTCGATGTTGGGACATTTGTTATTCGCTATTTTTAGAAATAATTTGGATGTGCATATACAATGTATGGTTCGCAATTTTGTGGATGATACTAAATTTAACGATATCGTTAATAGCGAAGGAGGTTATCAAAAAATACAGGGCGATCGTTATCAGTTAGGGAAGTAGGCTGAGGATTGGAAAATGGATTTCAATACAAGTAAGTGTGTGGGGTTGAATCAGAGTATGACTTATACAGTGAATGGTAGGGCCCCTGGAGCTTTTTGAAGTACAGAGGGACCTAGGAGTGTCTGTACATATTTCGTTGAAAGTAGGGTCACAGGTTGACAGAGTTGTGCAGAAGGCGTTTAGCACAGTGATCTTCGTCAGTCAGGACATTTTGCATCGGAGTTGGGGCATTATGTAACAGTTGTGTAAGTTGTTGCTAAAACTGCACTTGGAGTATTATGCACAGTTCTGAACACCCTATCTTAGGAAAAACATTATTACACTGCGAAGTGTGAAAAGCCGATTTACGAGCATGTTGACAGGACTAGTGGGCCTGATTTAATAGGAGCAATTGGCTAGGGTAGCACTTATTCCTTGGAACATAGGAACATGAGGGGTGGCATTATTGAGATGTATAAGATCATGAGGAGCATAGATATGATGAACACACATAGTATTTTTCCCAGTGAAGGGGAAATGAAAGCGAGGGGGCATGTGTTTTAGGTGAGAGAGGAAAGATTTAAAAGGGACCTGAGGGGCAACTTCTTCTTGCAGAAGGTGGTGCGTATATGAAATGAGCTGCCAGAGAAAGTGATTGAGGCAGGAACGATAGCAACATTTAAAAAGCACTTGAATAAGTACATGTATGGAAAAGGATTAGAGGGATACGAACTAAACGCGGGCAGTTAGGACGAGCTGGTCGGGCATTGACCTGTTGGTCAAAGGACCTGTTTCCATGTTTTATTGCTCCATGACTGCATTACTCGATCTCATTTGCTTCTGGAGAACCATCCTTGATGGGCGTGGGGAGGGTTCACCTTGCTTTTTGGAAGTGTATCCTGAGTGTCTGCACTGAAGATCATGGCTCTGCTGTTTTCTTGGAATAGGGTGGGGGTCCGACGATGAGTGTTGTTTTGTGGTCTACAATCTGATGTTGGGGGTGTCTTGCAAGTGGTGTTGCAGCATGCCCTGAAGTACAGACTGATTGGATGGTCTCGGCCTAACTTATCTGAAGGGCAAAATATTTGTTTCCTGATGCTAATTGCGTGTTAGTGGTGGCTAGATGCGGATGACACTTCTGCCCTGTGCACTGCTGAGCTGAGAGATCAAGATGGGAAATGAAATGCAAGTTGTTGTGTGGCGACTTTTAACTTGGGCCGCCACCAAGAAATCCTTGTGGGTTCAGGTTACACTGTCAATTGGAGTGGAGATGCCGGCATTTCACTGGGGTGGTCGCAGTAAGAAATCTCACAACACCAGGTTAAAGTCCAACAGGTTTATTTGGAATCAAAAGCTTTCAGAGCTCCTTCATCAGGTGAGTGAAGAAGGAGCAGCACTCCTTCACCTGATGAAGGAGCAACGCTCCAAAAGATCGTACTTCCAAATAGACCTGTTGGACTTTAAACTGGTTTTGTGAAACGTATTACCTTGTCAACTGGGGGTAAGGAGGTTGAGTGTAAATTGATATTAAGATAGTTGGATCAGACAGGCTTGAGTAGAATCAGAATTGGGACGTGTTTAACTGAACAGTGGGCCTGGGATTGTTGATTGAGTTTGCATTTTCTGTGTTCTCAGTTATGGGTTGGCTCTCATTTGCCTTATATATGATGGTTCACTTTGTTGCTGCCTGTTTACTCAATGGCACATGCAATTGATTATTGATCAGCCTTGAGTGTCTTGGCTTGGGATATTTCATTATCTCTAATGTCTCAGTGCTGCATCAGCTTATTCATTCTGGGAGATTGTTTGAATTTTGCATTCCGAGATCAACAGTATTTTAGATTGATTAGTTTTACAACCTGATCAGTGTGGTGCAACTGTTTAATTGCAACGCTACCCACCTTGGTCATGGTCTGTTTTGATATCTGATTGCTTTGAAATACATACCTATTGAGCGTTATTGCATTTAACGAGTTTGGGGATCCATCACAAATTTTCCTTCTGCTCTAACATATTTTGCTGTGATGTATAAAGTAAACAGATTTGTTCAGCGAATTTTAACTAATGACAGTCTCCATGGGAACTGGTTCCCTGGAGAGTTCCCCTATTTTACAGGAAACACAATAAATGCAGTTATTCCATCGTGACAACAGTTGTACTGGCAGCGGTCCATTGCTCCACTGAAAAAAAGAGGAGGAGAGCGAGCAACAGAGAAAGCGAGAGAGAGGTCGAGGACAGGGGCAGAATGCATAGTGGCAATTCATTTGTTTGGCAGTCAGACACAATCTTCTTTAATGTTCAAGAGATTTATTATCCCTTGCTTGCTGCAGTCGCTGTGCCAGGTAAGTCTGATGTGGAGATGTCGGCGTTGGACACGGGTAAACACAGTAAGAAGTCTCACAACACCAGGTTAAAGTCCAACTGTTTTATTTGATGGCACAAGCCACTAGCTTTCGGAACGCTGCCCCTTAATCTGGTAAGTGGGGATTCTGTTCTCAAACAGGGCATATAAAAACACAAACTCCATTTGACAAATAATGGTTGAAATGCAAATCTTTACTGGTAATCAAGTCTTAAAGGTACAGACAATGTGAGTGGAGAGAGGGTTAAGCAAAGGTTAAAGAGATGTGTATTGTCTCCAGCCACTAACTGCCCTGGCTGGAGAAAATACACATCTCTTTAACCTGTGCTCAACCCTCTCTCCGCTCACATTGTCGATACCTTTAGACCTTGGTTACCTGTGAAGACTCGCATTCCAACCATTATTTTGTAAATTGAGTCTGTGTCTTTATATGCCCTGTTTGTGAACAGAAATTCCACTTACCTGATGAAGGAGCAGCGCTCCGAAAGCTAATGGCTTGTGCTACCAAATAAACCTCTTGGACTTTAACCTGGTAAGTCTCCCATTCGATTATATGTTATGTGTTTACCAGATGGACGAGGTTTCACTAATTTACTGTTTATTTATTGTTGAACAATGCATTCAGTCATTTATTTAACAAATATATTTCAATCTTAACATGGTATGTGAAGGAATATCATCTGTGCAATATTTACAACTTCTGTTATGTATCATTTTAATACATCACTGGATTCAACAACTCTTTTTCAAGTATTAAGAAAAAGCATACACTCTGGATGGAATAATATGTTGGCTGAAGGATGTGTAAACACCAGGTTTATTTTCCATTCTCGCAGTTAACATACTGACAATCGGCATATTGTCTCGTGGAAGATGTGGTCTCTCCAAGTGCATCACTCGGTATCTTGTTGCCATGGCCATGGCGGATCTACTGGTCGTTATTCTCGACCTGATATTGAGGCAGATTCCAATTCGTTATCGAGAACAATTCGTTTTTGTTTATTCTATCCGAGTGTGTAATATTCACGCTGTTCTGCTTTATACCGTCACTGATTGTTCTGTATGGTTCACCGTCACTTTTACCTTTGATCGATTTGTGGCACTGTGTTGCCAAAATCTGAAAAGTAGGTACTGCAATGAGAAAATGGCGTCTGTGGTTCTGGCAACAGTTACTGTGCTGAGTTGCTTAAAGAATATATTTTGGTATTTTATGTTAGACGATCGATATTTGCTTTTGAACACGGGTTGGTTTTGTTGGATAAAGGCATCGAATTGGTTATCAAAAGCATGGGCAGCTATCGAATTTCTACATTACATTTTCACCACTTGTGTTCCATTTGTGCTGATTATGCTGCTCAATGTTTTAACTGTTAGACAAATTGTAGTGGCCAGTCGAGCGCGAAGGAGGCTTCGCGCATTAAGTAATGGAGACATTCCCAGAGATCCAGAGATGGACAATAGGAATAAGTCCATTGTATTATTGTTTATTATCTCAGGCAATTTCATTCTATTATGGTCCGTCTTTATGCTGTATTCTATATGGAACCGAATATCTGGTTTAAAACTAACCACTATGATTCTGAATAGTTTTGTACAAGAAATTGGATTCATGCTCCAACTGCTGAGCTGCTGCACAAACACGTGCATTTATGCCGTGACACAGAGGAGGTTCAGAGAACAGTTGACGAACGTGATGAAATATCCAATTATTCTCATATTTAAATGTATGAAATAATGAGAAGTATTAATTGGTGGAAAACATGACTCTAACCCATGGCAAATCATGTCTGAGAATATCTGCTGTATAATACATGTGACTGATAACAATATTACTGTACTCATTCAATAACTGTGGACAATGCAACTAATTGGCAGAGACAAACAGCGAGCAGTTGTACATTCCCAGTGACGAGAGGAATATTAACACAACGAAATGAGTTGATTCACAGTGATGCTTAGATTGAAAATTGAGACCATTTTCCGTGCTTTGAATAGAAAATATGTTTAAAAAATGGAATATAATTGTACCTCATGTTCATAATAAGTGGATAACATTCCTCTGTAGATAGTCGCAAAGTCTACATGTATTCATTCATTGAATCACATAAAAACCTGCATCCATTAAAATATGTTATTTGTGCAATAGAGCTCTCTGAAGAATCCAGAATAAATATTAACAGTTGCATGGGCAAGCACTGTGCATAAGGATATGAATCCATCTCTCTAGATCTTGGCTCGTCTCTCTCAGCTGTCTGTTCTTCTCCAAAAACAACAATGAACAAATGAGTTTCAATGAATTCAAATCAACATATGAAATCTCACTCACGTATTGTTTATAAATTTGGTTTTGCAGGACAAAAAAGAGACAATGATTATGCTGTTCAAATATACTTTTTATTTCCATCTCACTCGAGTCCAAAGTACACGGGGTGGAGGCGGTGGGAGTGGCGGTGGTATCGGATTTTGGAGAAATTGAACTGTGAACAACTGGAGGACAGTGACACATTTCAAATGTTCTACATGGAAGCATGATTGACAAGGTTAAAGCTCATGGAGTTTGGGGAACGTTGGTGTGTTGGATCAGGAAATGGGTTAGTAGCAGGACACAAAGGATGCAAGGCTGTTTGAGTGACTGGGGATTGGTGTCAAGTGCGGTGCCACAAGGTTCATTGACGTGACCCTTATTATTTGTCACAGTCATAATTTATATAAAAGATAATATAGGAGATGGGAATGATCAGCAAGTTTGCAGATGACACCAGGATTGGTAGGGCTTTCACAGGGAATGCGAATGTCGCACATTACAGGAAAATATCGATGGGTTTGTCAGATCGACAGAGCAGTGGCTGATGGCATTTAAACATGAAAAGTGCGAAGTGATACACTTAGCACATTAATGAATGGCAGGTTACTGGGAAGCTCAGAGGAGGAGACGGACCTTGGGGCACTTATTCACAGATGCCAGAAAGTTGCAGAGCAGGTGAATAGGATAGTTCAGCAGGGATATGGGGCATTTGCTATCATCAGTCGTGGCATAGAGTGTAAGAGCAAGGAAGTAACATTGGAGATATACAGATCGTTGGTTCGGCCAGAGCTGGAGAAATGTGTGCAGTTCTGGTCACTTCACTATAGGAAGAATGTGATTTGCAAGAGGGGGCACAGAGGATATTCAACAAGAAGTTGCCTCGGCTGGAGCATTTGATCTATAGGGAGAGATGGGGTAAGTTTGATTTATTTTCCTTCGAGCAAATACTGAGGTTTACCTGATTGAGGTGTAGAAGATTATGAAGTGTATGAACAGGGTGAACAAGTAACAGCTGTCCCCATTGGCTGAGGAGACAATCACAAGAGTACATAGTTTGAGCGTGAGTTGCAGGAGGTTAAGAGGGGATTTGAGAAATCTGGAATGCACTGCCTGGGAATCTGTGGACGCAGAAAAACTTACAATTTCTAAACATTATTTCAATAAGCACTTGATATATAATAACCGTCAAGGAGATTGGAGACGTGTGGTAAAATACGGTTATCACGACCTTTGTCGGTGCAAACTCGATGCACCGAAGGACTTTTTCCGCTTCATGCGACTCTATAACTCGGGGTATCTAAAACATTATTATCCCCTTTTCCCCAGTGTTTTTTCTACACCTGTGCGTTAGTGTGTGTAGTAGGCAAAAATAACCTCTGACATTATTCGTGGATCAAAGTGCAGGTTTATATTCACAAGTGTGGAAGAAGTGAAGTTCCTAACATTGGACACTCAGCCTTCTCCTCGAACACAAGTCAGAACAGAGTTTATATATGTCCCGGGCCCCGCCCCCATTACATTGCAATTCTCTAAGATGTCTGTCATTGTTCATGGTGAGATTCTTGTTGCATCAGCAGTATCTTCCTCTACGTAGTATGTTCAATCTCCAAGGCCACGATCGTTCGTCATTTATAGCCTTGAAACAACATCACAGGATTTGCACAAACAAGTTAACTGATATACATACAAGTTTGCATAATACATTATATCAGTGTAAGATGAATAACGTATGATGAATATATATATATATATATAGATATATATATATATATATATATGAATCTATGGTTATACCATCACAGAAGGCATACATGTCAACTCCACCGTGTTAAACAAAAATGGAGTCTGTTTGCTCGCTCAGTTAGCTACATTCCTGAGCACAATTGGCAGAGATAGCTGTGTCTCTTATCTGGTACAGACATGAAAATCACCGAACTCTGACGAAAACATGAACTCTGCAGTGTTTCCAACAAAATCACAGAGTTCGGGTCTTAATGCTTAAGTGTGACAACTTTCAATAACCCATTCCCGTCTTCATTTTCCCCCCTTTTGGTCGGATGCCAGGTCCAAACATGGCACCTATGACCAACTCAGAACCACATGTTATCGAGTAATGGGACTAGCTCCGTCGTCGGGAGGAGTGCCCCCTCCGCCTGTACACTTGCGACCGTCATAATTCGCGCTGTTACTGTTTTGCAACAGGCGTTCAATAATGCCGCACAAACACAGCAAGTAATTAGAATTACAATTAATACAATCAATCCATGCATCAGGTATGAACCCCACGACCCGAACCATTGCCCCAGCCAGCCCGGAGAGTTATAATCATGATATTGGTTCCTTTCTTCCTGTATTGATTTTGCTACTTGTTTAATATGATCTGCTAAGCGAGTTATATTGTCCGAACCTTCGCGAATATACGTACAGCATTCGGAGCCAACTATGGCACATGATCCTCCTTGGGAGGCTAGCACACAATCGAGTGCCAATCAGTTCTGTAACGCCATAGTTCGAATAGCTACGACCTCTGCTGACATTTCAGAGATGGCCGAGCTCACCTCCTCGAACCCATCCTTAGTCTTATTTGCAATTTTCTCTTGGGTTGAGGCCATCTGTGTAAGTTCGTGTGCTGCCTTTACCGTCCCAAAAAATGGGTAGGCTATCATGAAGAATCGTTCTCTCTCACTAATGGCTCGCTTAGCCCTAGGCAGGTGTATCTCGGGGTGGTCCCGTAAGTCAGTGTAATGGTGAATATAAGGCACTACATATGCCAAATAACACGATCCTGTCCAATAGGCCACGGATAGGCATTGTTTCCAAAGACAAAATAGGTACCATTATATGCAGTCATCGCGCTTATATAAGCGGAGGAGAGGTTAACCGGGATGGTGGCTCTGGGGCACTGGATTGTGACCTGTATCATGGCCTCAGCGTCATCAGTGATATCAATCTGATGTATAAAGTAGCTACGGCCAACAGGTCTGATTCCATTTCTTACCATGCAGATAACTCCCGTTTGTTGATTTTTCATAATGAAGTAGGGTGGGGAATCTGATCTGTCATAGTTGGGTTGGTAATTCTTCTTAAAGGACGATAAAGTGCACCTTCCGCCCCCTCGCCTTGAATCAACATCACTGTTGCTGATACCCTGCATAATGGTACCCGATGGGGTTTTAAATGTCAGTTGCCTTGCCCCTTTCTGGGTTCCATTCTCACTTAAACCCCATTCAATTACTTCTGGAGCTGATAAAGGGGTAGGAATAAGGGAATTCCTCCATTTCCTCCGTGCGTGGGAATGTGTGAAGAGACCCAGCACTTGCTCAGATTCGATTGTGATGCATACAGATAAGACATATATACGAAGGTGTTCATACAATAGACAGAGTCATCATTTCAGAGATGATCACTGTGCTTCATTCCTAACTCCTCATAATTCAATTTATATTCTTCCGCTATGGCTAACAGGGCCAGGGTCGTGAGTATCAGCATGAGAAGCATCTTATCACATACCAATATCCCGCGCGACCGTTATACAATGGTCCAAAGGCGATATCGCCCACACGCAAAGTTTCCGCGCGCCCGTTCAGCTTCCTTGGAGGTCAGTCTTTGTTGATATCTGCAATTGGAGTATATCACATATTTTTCCAATTAATTTCAGCATATTCAACTGAGTATATACAGGCACATATATCCCCACTAATTATAACTTCATACGGCTCATTTCATTTTTGTACAAGCCCTGATTTGTTAGGTAATATTTTTACTAGGACATCCCACTGTTGGGACTGTCAGGGAGCATTTCAAGCTCTCTCTGCGTCTCTTATTTCTTGATTTTCTTTTACCGATTGATGCATCCCTTTTAGTTGGGTGCTTAGCACCGAAACATATCTCCGGATTTTATCTTTTCGTGGCCCGAATCGGTCCCTCCTGTTATGATGCTTTTTGGTAATTGCATCGTGCGTCCTGTCATTAGCTCATAAGGGGTTAATCCGGTTGTTTGGTTTGGAGCAATCCTTAATCTCATTTAGTATGGTGGGCAATACCTTCATCCACGTTTTCTTTTCCGACGTCTGTATGGCTTTCGCCAGTACAAATTATTTTTGCCCAATGTAATCAATTGTGCTGTGCTTTAAGTTAATTTAAGCTAATTTGGCCTCATCAGCTTGGAATTCTGAGTCCAACTTAGAAACTTAGCTGCATTCTCTGATGGTACAATGTAAGGTAAACAAACTTTCTCTTGGCCAAGTTGTTGATGTAGCTGGAGACTGACTGTATGTAATAATAATATCTAATTTAGTTATGCATTCGAAACAGATGTTTTGTTTCGTTCAATCTCGGCGCTGGTTTTTGGCTGCTCTCTCTCTCTCTCTCTACTTCTTTCTCTAAAGTAACCGTTATTTCGAAAACAATGCATAAAGGCATATTTACTTTAGATCAGTCGAGTTTATTCTGAAGAAATAAACAGACCCTTCAGTTGGCTTAGTGCGAATCAAACAACACTTTGCACTGGCTGCAGATGGCTAATTCTATCAAAAGACATCGCTTTTCTCATTTAAATTACATACCATACAACTCTGATCTTTGTATGAGGTATTCTTACATTATATCTAATTTGATCATTTGTTTGTCCACATTTGAATGTGCAATGTTGAAGCAGAAATGATCCTTCTATAGACAGATTGTCTCATAAGGTAAACACCAGTGCTTCGTGGTCATAGATGCCAATTGTATGCTGCCATATACAGCTCTTTAAAAACACAGATAACCGAAATGATGCAAGATTTCTGAGTCTGGCTGCAAAGCCAGTCTCCAACTCCTTTTCTCTCTCTCACGTAATCCGGCTTCACTTCCTGTCATGTTAATATTAATTGTGCTAGTTATTACAAATTATGGCAAAGAATGGTCACATGTTTGGAATAACTAGCCTTTTTCCCCACAGAATTATGTTTTTATCAATACACAATATATTTTATAAAATTGGTTAAGGCTCTTCAGGATTTGATTTTTCTCGGGTATCACAAAACCCTCTTAATTTAATTTTTAAATTAAACAGTTTCCATTTTGAAACTGAGCTCCAGATCAGAATTCCTTCATTTTCAGAACGATAACAAGCAAAATACATATAACAATAACAAGAGTTACTTGATTAGAAATGTTTTAGTTTGCTTCCTAGCTGGCTCGGTTTTAAGCTTTGCAGTGTTCTTATATTTGGAAAACCTTGAACAATAGATGGCACAATTCCGAGGGCAGTATATAGTTTTAACTAGTTACACTATCAGAACTATCATCAATGTTAGATGATTTAAATGATGTAATTTGTTGCATGTTATCGGAACATCACTCAAGTCTTGAATTTCATATCGGTAACTAACTGGCAACACAAGTTCCAATAATTCATGGTGTTCAATGGTTGGCATCAAATGCAAATTAAAAATACTCAAGGACAACATCTTTATTTGTATTAACAACTGAGGTTTTAACTGATTTAATCTCCTGCTGTAAATTGGGGTAATCAGAACTACGATTCACTGATTTCATAAGACTTTCAACTGACTCAGAGACAGTATATTCACCTTATTCATTTGTTCCTGCTTTTCTATTTTTCACAAAATTACTTCTAATTTTTTTTAACTTCTCAACTCCACTCTTATAATTTCAAGTTCAAGACAAGGAAAGAACACGAGTGACTAGTGGCGTTCCGCAGGGCTCTGCATTGGGACCTCTGCTGTTTGTGATTCATATAAACGATCTGGAAGAAGGTGTAACTGGGGTGATCAGTAAGTTTGCGGACGACACAAAAATGGCTGGACTTGCAGATAGTGAGGAACATTGTCAGAGGCTACTGATGGATATAGATAGGCTGGAAATTTGGGCAAAGAAATGGCAGATGGAGTTCAATCGAAATGAATGCGAAGTGATGCATTTTGGTAGAACTAACGTAGGGGGAGCTGTACGA
The DNA here is from genome assembly GCF_964213995.1 of Mustelus asterias. Classification (NCBI taxonomy): domain Eukaryota; kingdom Metazoa; phylum Chordata; class Chondrichthyes; order Carcharhiniformes; family Triakidae; genus Mustelus; species Mustelus asterias. The sequence goes on along the minus strand of NC_135832.1, from coordinate 3,912,888 downwards.
TAAATGGCAGAACCATAAAGGGTGTAGATACGCAGAGGACCTGGGTGTGCAAGTCCACAGATCCTTGAAGGTGGCATCACAGGTGGAGAAGGTAGTGAATAAGGCATATGGCATGCTTGCCTTTATAGGACGGGGCGTAGAGTATAAAAGTTGGGGTCTGATGTTGCAGTTGTATAGAACGTTGGTTCGGCCGCATTTGGAATACTGCGCCCAGTTCTGGTCGCCTCACTACCAGAAGGACGTGGAGGCTTTAGTGAGAGTGCAGAGGAGGTTTCCCAGGATGTTGCCTGGCATGGAAGGGCTTAGTTATGAGGAGAGATTGGGTAAACTGGGGTTGTTCTCACTGGAAAGACAGAGGATGAGGGGTGACCTAATAGAGGTGTATAAAATTATGAAAGGCATAGATAGGGTGAACGGTGGGAAGCTTTTTCCCAGGTCGGTAGTGACTTTTGTATCAGTGTAAGATGAATAACATATGATGAATGTGAGAATCAAAGGAAAGATAAAGAGGTATCTGGCTTGCCAATGTTGTTCCAAAATCCCGAGTATATGTTTTCAGTAATGATCATTGTTGGACAAAATTTCCTTCCCACGTTTTATCCTTGAATATTTAATATTTTTGGAATAATGATCCTGCATTCTACCGTGAAGACAGAAACAAAAGTACTTTGTTTCTCCCCTGCCATGTCCTATTGCGCCCTAATTATTTCACCAGTGAGATTAGTGAGTGTTCTTTGTTCTCCTTGGTACTCTCAACCGTTTTTTATATTCAGGTTTGGATACACCTCTGGAGAGTGAGGCAACGTGAACATTTCAAGTTCCTTCTGGCTATTCTTAGGTACCTTAGATATATTTTGTTCAACTGACAAGAGCGTGAAGTTGTAAAATGTTTCCCAGCCAAAGAAACACGTGTGAAGTGTAGGAACTGATGCAACGCAGGGTAACATGGTCATGTTTAATTTCCTGTCCAAGTTAGAGAGTATATCTCTGCTTGCAGCTCATGCAATATCGGAAGCAAATGCTGGTCACCCAACTCCGTGCTCGCCATACGCTGTTTCTGTACCTCTTTTCAATGATCTTGCATTGAAGTACTCCCAACAGACCCCGCATAAGAGCTTCTGTGATGTCCGCTGTCTGGACTATCGAAGTTCTCTGTCTCAACTTCGATATGTACATTCTGAAATTTCCATTACCTCAGATGTGTTATATGATCGGCCCTAATTTAGGTGAATGGCGGATCGTGTATGATTTCTAAATAGCTTGTTCCTGTTCCTGTGTTCCATATCACTCATATCCATGGCCGTGTCATCAGCAGTTTGTGTTCAAATATCAGAAATCTCCATTCTGCTCTTCTGTGACTTTCACTCCTTCCAAAGACGCTGGACGAACCCGACTTGTTTGCCAAACTACGGGTCATGTTGCTATATGCGCATACACATTCATAATGCTCACTATTTATGGAAATGTGGTTCACGGAATTGGAAGATCTGCATCAACGCAAAGAACATTTCTGACAACGTTCTTCCAAACTCCCTTGCCTCCTTCCAGATCACTCTATCTCCTTTAAATCAAAACCAGACAAACAAGACGACGGCTGAGGTTCAATACGCTTGAGCAAAATTTCCCAATATTCAGATTGAGTTTTTTTTGTAAATAACGACTTGTGCTTTGTGTCTTTTATTGTGGCCCTGCACACCTGGAAGTGACTGACGTATTACTGAAAAATCGTTTCATTCCTGCAAAAAATCGAGACTTCAATATTAAAATAAGTGGCCTTCCCTATCTTCCTACCTTAACATATGGTCTGACAATTTCCTGGAATTAATCTATTTCAGGAATAACCTTTGCATTTTACAAATTTTGTAATGTGCTCCTGAATTTTGTGGTGATCCCCCTAAACTATTGACTAATCTAACCGTGTTCGTGATATCCACATGTTGAGAAGTCTATGTTTGCATCTTCATTCCAAACCGTTGATGCAAGCTGTAAACAGCAAGGGATCCCAGCATTCGTTCGACTGCACTCAGATAGCGTAACTGCTATAAGGAGAATACCTATATTCCCAAATGCCTAACACCAAATCCCCAGTCCACTGTCATTGGGACACACTCTATTCCTCACTTTGGCCGTTCCACCTTTCCACTCTGAGCGATTTTGCATAAAACTCAAATAAAGCTTCAGGAATAAAATCTAGTTTTCCATTGGTCTCCATACACTGTACAGAAACAACGTTAGTTTTACATTTTGGCTCCAGCCTGATTTTGCTTTCTTGTTTTCTGAATAAATGTTACATTTTTACTTCTTCATTCTAAATTCCGTTGTTTTCTTCTTGGAATTCATATACCCTGTCATTCACACAGGATCTAGAAATGTACTTTATTAATTAAGTAGTTGCTTGGTTTCTGTATGGTGAACTTACTTTCCCATTCACCTGCCCGATCCAACACAAGAACCCATACGTTCCCTTTAGCTCTTCCCTGCCTTCTCCCACATTTCACTTCTTCTCAGCTTATTATATATTTGCGTTTTCTCTGTTCTGATGAGTGGTCACTGAACTGATGATTTGACTGACTTTCCAGTTCCTGTTTCAGAGTTAACGATTCGCTGTGCAAATCTTCGCTTTTACCTTCTATGGGGTGTTTTGGGCGATGTTCCTGCTTAACCTAGTATTCTGCATTCCGTTGTGCAATGTTTCCTACTCCACAGCCTCGGACCAAGCACACATCGGCCAGGTGGACCCTACAGGCCACAAGCAGCAGCATTGGATCCCACTGGCTGTGGACTTCTTCTCAATGGAACATCTGGAGACTGTTTTTTACTCTTTGATCCTGCATAAACCCTGGATCCGGTAGACCTATAATAATTATGTGGACAGAGGATTAAATTATTTTAACTGGAACTGATGCACAAATCGAGTCCTGGATGTTCCAAATTATAGCATTTCTTTATGGTAAGAATTGACAACAATTTAACACCTGCAGCCTTAAAGTGCATTGCGAATCATTTCACAGCAATGCTTGCTGACATTTCAGCTGCTAGATAATTTCTCCCTCGATGAATTATGACAGTTGTGTGGACATACAACACTGTGGGAAATAACCTCGGTGTGAAGAGAGGGATTAAGGTTAACAAGGCCATTGTATGGCCACACTTACAAATAAGACAGAGGGTGGTTGAAGAAGGTTGCTATTCAAACTGGAGGTCTGCGAGCAGCGGTGTGCCTCAGGGGTCACTGCTGGGTCCACTGTTATTTTGTCATTAATATTAATGATTTGGATGAGAATGACCACATTAATGGGGTTGTATTATACACCACCCAATAGTCAGCGAGAATTGGAGGAGCAAATCAGCAGAGAGATAGCTGACAACTGCAAGAAACACAACGTTGTAATAGTAGGGGATTTTAATTTTCCACATATAGATTGGGACTCGCATCCTGTTAAAGGTTTAGATGGGGTAGAGTTTGTAAAATGTGTTCAGGAAAATTTTCTACATCAGTCTATAGAGGTGCCAACTAGAGAGGATGCGATATTGGATCTCCAATTGGGAAATGAGTTAGGGCAGGTGATGGATGTGAGTGCTAGGGAACACTTTGGATCCAGTGATCATAATGCCATTAGTTTCAACCTGATCGTGGATAAGGATAGATCTGGTCCTCGGGTTGAAGTTCTGAACTGGAAAAAGGCCAAATTTGATGAAATGAGAAGGGATCTGGGAAGTGTAGATTGGCACAGGCTGTTCTCTGGTAAGGATGTAAGTGGAAAGTGGGAGGCCTTCAAAGGAGAAATTTTGAGATTGCAGAGTTTGTCTGTTCCTGTCAGGATTAAAGGCAAAGTAAATAGGAATAAGGAACCTTGGTTCTCGAGGGAGATTGTAACACTGATTAAGAGGAAGAGAGAGTTGTATGAAACGTACAGGCAGCAAGGAGCAGATCAGATTCTCGAGGATTATAAAAGAGGAAGAAGCTACTTAAGAGGGAAATCAGTAGGGCTGAAAGAAGACATGAGGTTACATTGGCAGACAGAGTGAAGGAAAATCCAAAGAGCTTCTATAGGTATGTTAGGAGCAAAAGGATAGTGAGGGATAAAATTGGTCCTCTTGAAGACCAGAGTGGTAGACTGTGTATGGAAGCAAAAGAGATGGGGCAGATACTAAATGTTTTCTTTTCTTGCATCCGTATTTACTGAGGAAACGGGCATGGAGTTTACTGAAATAGCGCAAACAGGAAGGGAGGTCATGGAACCTTTACAAATTAAAGGGGAGGAGGTGCTTGCTGTCTTGAGGCAAATCAGAGTGGATAAATCCCCAGGACCGGACAGCGTATTCCCACGGACCTTGAGGGAAGCTATTGTGATCTTGCAGGGGACCTGGTAGACATATTTAAAATGTCAGTATTCACGCAGTAGGTGCCGGATGATTGGAGGGTGTCTCATGTTGTTCTGTTGTGTAAGAAAGATTCCAAACGAAATCGGGGAAATTATAGGCCAGTAGGTTTGACGTCGGTGGTGGGCAAGTTATTGGAAGGAGTGATAAGGGATAGGATCTTCAAATATTTGGATAGACAGGGACTTATTAGGGAGAGTCAAAATGGCTTTGTGCGTGGTAGGTCATGTTTGACCAATCTATTAGAGTTTTTCGAGGAGGTTACCCGGAAAGTGGATGAAGGGAAGGCAGCGGATGTTGTCCGCCTGGATTTCAGCAAGGCCTTTGACAAGGTCCCTCATGGGAGGTTAGTTTGGAAGTTCAGTCGCTGGGTATGCATGGGGAGGTAGTAAATTGGATTAGACACTGGCTCAATGCAATAAGCCAGACAGTGGTAGTGGAAGATTGCTTCTCTGAGTGGAGGCCTGTGACTAGTGGTGTGCCGCAGGGATCGGTGTTGGGTCCATTGTTGTTTGTCATCTGTATCAATGATCTGGATGATAATGTGTTAAATTGGATCAGCAAATTTGCTGATGATATAAAGATTGGAGGTGTAGTGGACTGTGAGGAAGGTTTTCAAATGTTGCAGAGGGACTTGGACCAACTAGAAAAATGGGCTGAAAAATGGCAAATGGAATTTAACGCAGACAAGTGTGAGATATTGCACTTTCGAAGGACAAACCAAAGTCGAACGTACAGGTTAAATGTTAGGACTCTGAAGACTGCAGTTGAACAAAGAGATCTGGGAACGCAGGCACAGAATTCCCTAAAAGTTACGTCACAGGTGGATAGAGTCGTAAAGAGTGCCTTTGGCATATTGGCCTTTATAAATCGGATTATCGAGTATAAAGGTTGGAGTGTTATGATAAGGTTATATAAGGCATTGGTAAAGCCGAATTTAGAGTATTGTGTACAGTTTTGGTCACCTTGTTACAGGAATGATGTAAATAAGGTTGAAAGATTGCAGAGAAGGTTCACAAGGATGTTGCCGGGACTTGAGAAGCTGAGTTACAGAGAGAGATTGAATAGGTTGGGGCTTTATTCCCTGGAGCGTAGAAGAATGAGGGGAGATTTGATAGAGGTGTATAAGGTTTTGATGGGTATAGATAGAGTGAATGCAAGCAGGCTTTTTTCCACTGAGGCTGGGGAGAACAAAACCAGAGGGCATGGGTTCAGGGTGAAAGGAGAAAGGTTTAAATGGAATATTAGTGGGTGGGGGGGCTTCTTCTTGCAGAGATTGGTGAGAGTGTGGAATGAGCTGCCCGAAAAGTGGTAAATGCGGGGGGTCACTTTTAACATTTAAGAAAAACTTGGATGGGTTCATGGATGAGAGGGGTGTGGAGGGATATGGTTCAAGCGCAGGTCAGTGGGACTAGCTAAAAAATGGTTCTGCACAGACAAGAAGGGCCAATAGGCCTGTTTCTGACCTGTAATTTTATATGGTTCGAGAGAGGCATGATTAATAAGTTTGTACATCACACCAAAATTGATGGTGTCGTGGATAGTGAAGAAAGTTTTCTCCGATTGCAGCGGGATCTTGATCAATTGGGCCAGTGAGCTGCCGAATGGCAGATGGAGTTTAATTTAGATCAATGCGAGCTGATACATTTTGGTAGATTGAACCAGGGCAGGACTTACTCAGTTAATTGGTAGGGCGTTGGGGGGAGTTACAGAACAAAGAGATCTAGGGGTACATATTCATAGCTCCTTGAAAGTGGAGTCACAGGTGGACAGAGTGGTGAAGAGGGCATTCAGCATGCTTGGTTTCATTGGCCAGAACATTGAATACAGGAGTTGGGACGTCTTGTTGAAGTTGGACAAGACATCGGCAAGGCCACATTTGAAGAGCTGTGTGCAGTTCTGGTCACTCTATTATAGAAAGGATATTATTCAACCTGAAGGAGTGCAGAAAAGATTGATTAGAATACTTCCGGGAATTGGTGGTTTGAGTTATAATTGAAGGCTAGATGGACTGGGACATTTTTCTCTGGAGCGTAGAAGGCAGAGTGGTGATCTTATAGAGGTCTATAAAATAATGAGGTCCGTAGATCAGCGAGATAGTCAATATCTTTTCCCAAAGGTAGGGGAGTCTGAAACTAGAGGGCATAGGTTTTTAAGGTGAGAGGGGAGAGATACAAAAGTGTCGAAAGGGGCAATTCGTTCACGCAGAGGGTGTTGAGTGTCTGAAACAAGCTGCCAGAGGTAGTCGTAGAGGAGGGTATAATTTTGTATTTTAAAAAGCATTTGGACAGTTACATGGGTAAGATGGGTAGAGAGGGATAGGGGCCAAATGTGGGCAATTGGGATTAGCTTGGAGGCTTAATAAAAAAGGGTGGCATGGACAAGGTGGGCCAAAGGGCCTGTTTCTATGCTGTAAACCTCTATGACTCTAATGCAACGCAGCGAAGTATCTGCACGGCTATTTTACTTGATGATTCGGTGACCTCTTGCAAATACAGAATCTGGGGAATACGTGATTCAGTCCTCAGAAAGGATCATCATTGGTCAGGTACACTTTGCATTCTTTCTAATAGACATGCAAGTACTGCAACCCGAGTAAATTCTGTGGCGTGCTGCCTCCAAGTCGTCCTCAGACAAAAGTGCAGATTAATTATTGGAGGCCGAGTTACACAATTCATTCAGCAACGGTTGGCCATTCTTCTGAGATAAAGATATTTAGATGCTGCAATGTGAAACAAAAATAAAAAGATTCTTTAAAATCTCAACAGGTCTGAGAGGGTCTATGGAGAGGGCATAGAGCCAACATTTGGAGTCAGAATGACCCTTCGTCAGAGGTGATTCCGATTCCTTTGTTTTCCCACATACGTTGGAGAGTGATATAGTCTGTACTCACTGTGGAGACTATAAATGAGCAACCTCTCCCAATTTTATGCAACTGTTGCATCACATCTTCGGATGTCAATTCTGTCAGCGATTCAGCATTTTTTCAGGAATGGCGATCAACACTTTTGGAATATTGGCTCTACGCTATGAACATGTGACATGGAAATAAAGTATGTTAATGTGGCCCTGCCGCTCTCTGGCCTCTATTCCTCCCAGTTCAAAATCTCACCTCAAAGAAACAAAATTAAAATGCAACACAAACCAGAGATGATAAATGCAGCGAGTTTTATTGGCATGGCAGAGAATGCAGATGGTCAGGGATCCTCGGAAATACTTAATCTGACTCAGACTTATTGCACAAATTATAGTCAGCATCAGTCAGAGCCTCAGACGTCGATAAGACATGTCCATCTTCCATTTCTCTCTCATTCGGCAACGCAGCATTTGAAAAGTAATAAACATTTCTGGGAAGTCTGAACTTCATCTGATTGACATGGACGTGTTCGGCATATCCCTCTTTCACTGTCACAGTCTGGAAAAGCAAAATAATAACTATTATTGATGCTGCTGCACAGCACCCACCAGAGACCAAGACAGCTCTCACAGAATATATGGAGTCTTGAACTGTGCACATCACTCCAGGTGTATCCCGACCAAGGCATATGTGGTGCTGAACTGTGCATATATCTTCAAGTGTGTGGTCGAACCCAGGTAAATTGATGACATAGCATTGAATTGGATGAGTAGTGTCGTGTCGCCCAGGAATATAGAGCCCAAACAATAGTTTGCATTGCTTTAAGCAATGTATATTGGGTTCAAAACAATGTGCAGTGCCCAATGTGTAAGCTATTCTAAGTGTATGGAGACCGGTACTGTGCAAACTGCTTCCGAGTTAACAGTGCACCATTCCAATTGTGGTACAGCATCTCCTGATGTGCACAAGAACTGTTTACCGCGCCAATAATGGAACTGGTACTATTCGTTGAAGGGAGGAGCATGATCGGATGCACCAAGGGAATTGTGCTCCATAAACTGATCCTCAGTACAGCTGATCAAACATTTCTGAATCAGGTTGTTATAAAAGATCGTCTTGAAGGAGAAGCAAGAGAAAGTGGAAAACTTTGTTGAGGGGGATCCACAGCAATGAATCGAGAGAAATAAAACAACAGCTGCAAAATCCAGATCATTTCAACACTTGGATTGCACAGGAGGCCAGATTTGGAGGAGAGGAGATATCTTGATCGGATTTTGGGCTGGATGTGACAAACGAAGTAAGGCAAGACCACAGAGTGATGAAGAGTTGGAGAGATTATTACGGTGCTTTGGAATGTTGCATCAGAGGAAAATAATCACAATATTCAAACGTATGAGTGAGGGCGGGTGGAACAGTCCATCAGTTTTGCAGAACCAAGATGAGCGGGTGTGGGGCTGGGTGGGGGGGGGGGGAGGTGGGGGGGGGGGATGCAGTTAAAACAATTGAAGCCATGATCAAAACGAATGACAACACAGATTTCAGAGAGCGACGTTTCTGTATAACATTTACTGAGACATGACCTCACCCGTCAGTACAATCCCCGCACTTGCACCCCCCTCGGCAGTGATGGGCTGTACCAGCACCATGATGACTGGCAGCAAAAATAGTGTTTTGCTCAGTCTCCGCTGTGCTTTTCAGAGTCACAATGAGATGAGTGGAACGTGGATGCACTTTACATAATCGCACAGAGTATCAAAGAAAAAAGAACAAAATAAGTTACAGCATAGGAACAGGCTCTTCGGCCCTCCAAGCCTGCACCGACCATGCTGCCCGACTAAAGTAAAACCCTCTAGACTTCTGGGGACCATGTCCCTCCATTCCCGTCCTCATTCATGTATTTGTCAACAAGCCCCTTAAAAGTCACTACCGTATCTGCTTCCACTACGACCCCCAACAGCGAGTTCCAGGCACTCATCACCCTCTGGGTACAAAATATGCCTCGTCCATCTCCTGTAAGTTTTGCCCTCGCACCTTAAAATTATGCCCCCCAGTAATTAACTCTTCAACCTTGGGAAAAAGCTCCTGACCATCCATTTTGTCCATGCCCCTCATAATCTTGGAGATTTCTATCAGGTCGCCCCTCAACCTCCGTCGTTCCAGTGAGAACAAAACAAGTTTCTCCAACCTCTCCTCATAGCCACACCCCTCCATACCAGGCAACATCCTTGTAATCTCCCCAAAGACTCCATATCCTTCTGATAGCGTGGTGACTAGAATTGAACACGATATTCCAAGTGCGGCCAAATTAAGATTCTATGAATCTGCAACATAACTTGCCAATTTTTAAACTCAATACCCCGGCCGATGAAAGCAAGCATGCCTTCTTGACGACCTTCTCCACCTGCATTGCCACTTTCAGTGACCTGTGTACCTGTACTCCCAGATTCCTTTGCCTGTCAATACTCTGAAGGGTTCTGCCATTTACTGTATATTTTTTTTACCTGTGTTCGAACTTCCAAAATGCATTCCCTCACATTTGTCCGGATTAAACTCCATCTGCCATTTCTCAGCCCATCCAACCAATCTATATCCTGCTCTATCCTCTGATGGTCCTCAGCGCTATTCGCAAATCCACCAATCTTTGTGTCATCCGTAAACTTACTCATCAAACCAGTTACATTTTTCTCCAAATCATTTATATATATTACAAACAGCAAAGTTCCGAGCACTGATCCCTGGGGAATGGCACTTGTCACAGCCCTCCATTCAGAAACACACCCTTGCATTGCTACCCTCTGTCTTCTTTGACCGAGCCAGTTCTGTATCCACCTTGTCAGCCCACCTCTGATGTCATGTGACTTCGCCTTCTGCATCAGTCAGCCATGAGGGACCTTGTTAAAGCCCTTGCTGAAGTCCATGTAGACAACATCCACTACCCTACCCTCATCAAATACCTTCGTCACTTCCTCGAAAAACTCGACCAAGTTAGTGACACACGACTTTGTTGCCTTTTCACCAATACATTCACTTACTTCCAAGTGGGAATAAATCCTGTCTCGAAGAATCCTCTCCAATAATTTCCCTACCAATGGTGTAAGGCATTCCGGCCTTGAATTACTTGGATTATTCTTGCTACCCTTCTTAAACAAAGGAACAACATTGGCTATTCTACAATCCTCTGGGTCCTCGCCTGTAGCTAGTGAGGAGGCAAAGCTTTCTTTCAAGGCCCCAGCAATTTCCTCCCTTGCCTCTCTCAGTATTCCGAGGTATATCCCATCAGGCCCTGGGGACTTGTCCACCTTAATGTTTCTCAAGAACCCCAATAACTCCTCCTTTTTTATCTCAATATGACTCAAACTATTTACACACCCATTCCCAGACTCATCATCTACCAAGTCCTTCTCTTTGATGAATACTGACGCAAAGTACTCATTTAATACCTCGCCATTTCCTCTGGCTCCACGCATAGATTCCCTCCATTGCCCTTGAGTGGACCAACCCTCTCCCTGGCGACCCTCTTGCTCTTTATACATGTATAAAAAGCCTTGGGATTTTCCTTAATCCTGCTGGCTTTTTCGTGACCCCTTTTAGCCCTCCTTACTCCTTGCTTAAGTTTCTTTCTACTTTCCTTGTATTCCACACTGGCTTCGTGTATTGCGAACCTCGTAGCCTTGACAAATGCTTCCTTTTTCTCTTTGACTAGCCTCACAATATCTCTCTTTATCCAAGGTTCCCAAAACTTGCCATACTGATCCTTCATCCAGACAGATATGTGCCGGTCCTGAATCCCTCTTAGCTTGTACTTGAAAGCATCCCACATGCCATATGTTGATTTGTCCTCAAACATCTGCCCTCATAGAAACCATAGAAACCCTATAGTACAGAAAGAGGCCATTCGGCCCATCGAGTCTGCACCGACCACAATCCCACTCAGGCCCTACCCCCACATCCCTACATATTTTACCCGCTAATCCTTCTAATTTACGCATCCCAGGACACTAAGGGACAATTTTAGCATGGCCAATCAACCAAACCCGCACATCTTTGAACTGTGGGAGGAAACCGGAGCACCCGGAGGAAACCCACGCAGACACGAGGAGAATGTGCAAACGCCACACAGACAGTGACCCAAGCCGGGAACCGAACCCAGCTCCCTGGAGCTGTGAAGCAGCAGTGCTAACCACTGTGCTACCGTGCCGCCCAGTCTACATTCGACATTCGCCCCAATCTACATTCTTCAATTCCTGCCTAATATTGTTGTAATTAGCCTTCCCCCAATTTAGCAACTTAACTTGAGGACTACACTTATCTTTATCCATCAGTATCTTAAAGCTTACTGAATTGTGGTCACTGTTCCAGAATTGCTCCCCTCCTGAAACACTGACCACTTGCCCGGGCTCATTGCCCAATACAAGGTCCAGTTCGGCCCCTTCTCTAGTTGGACTATGTACATACTGTTTCAATACGCTCTCCCGTTTGCTCCTTCGGAACTCTGTCCCATCTACGCCCCAAGCACGAAGTGAGCCCCAGTCAATATAGGGGAAGGTAAAATCTCCCGCCACAACAATCCGTGTGACTTTTACACCCGCTGGCAGTTGTGTGGCCTTTAGTAAACCCTCAACATTGTGACTGCACCCTTCCTATTACTGAGCTCTACCCATATTGGTTCGCTGTATAACCCCTCCGAGGTGTCCTACCGCAGTACAGCTGTGATATTCTCCTTTGTAAGAATTCTCACAACACCAGGTTAAAGTCCAACAGGTTTATTTTTTAGCACAAGCCACGAGCTTTTGGAGCGCTCCAAAAGCTCGTGGCTTGTGCTACCAAATAAACCTGTTGGACTTTAACCTGGTGTTTTGAGACTTCTTACTGTGTTTACCCCAGTCCAACGCCGGCATCTCCACATCACATTCTCCTTAACGAGTAGTGCAACTCCCCCACCCCTTTTACATCCCCCTCTATAACGCCAGAAATATCTGTATCCTGGAATGTTAAGCTGCCAATCCTGTCCTTCCCTTAACCAAATCTCTGAAATTTTAACAGCATTAAAGTTCCTAGTCCTCCTCCGAGCTCTAAGTTCATCTGCTTTAACTGTTACACTTTTCGCATTGAAGCAAGCGCACTTCAGTTCACCAGACCCTCTTTGTTTAGCAACCTCACCCTGCCGGCTGCTTCTCTGAGTCTTGCTGGCCCTACTCTCTGGTTCCCTTTCAGCTAATTCTCCTTTGCTTTGGTTCCCCCCCCCCCATCCCCCCTCCCCCCCCCCCCCCCGCCCCACCGCCGCCAAACTAGTTTAAATGGTCCTGCATGATACTAGCAAACCTCACGGCCAGAATATTTATGCCCATCCCGTTTAGATGCAATTCGTCCTCCTTGTACAGGTCACACCTGCCCCGGAAGAGACCCCAATGGTCCAGATATCTGAAACCCTCCCTCCTTCATCAGCTGTTTAGCCACGTATTCAGCTGCACTATCTTCCTTTTCCTAGCCTCATTAGCACGTGGCTTATGGCGTAATCCTGAGATGACAACCCTCGGAGTCCTGCTTTTTAACATTCTACCTAACTCCCTAAACTGCTGCTGCAGAACCTCATTACTCTTCCTACCTATGTCGTTCGTACCAATATGTACCACGACTTCTAGCTGATCACCCTCTCCCTTCAGAATGCTCTCTGCCCGTTCAGAGACATCCTGGACCTGACACCAGAGAGGCAACATCCCATCCTGGAGTCTCTTTCACGCCCACAGAAGCGCCGATCTACACCTCTAATTATAGATTCCCCTATAAGTATTCCTCTGGTCCATTTTGTCCCTCCCTGCTTGGCAACAGAGACAGCCGTGGTGCCACTGCTTTGGCTGTTGCTGCTGTTATTCTCTGATAGGACAGCTCCCCCCGACAGTATCCAAAACGGTGTCCGTGTTAGAGAGGGGGATGACCATAGGGGATTCCTGCATTGACTGCCTGCCCCTTCTAGCTGTCACCCATCTAACTGTCTGCACCTTGGGTGTGAAAACGTCTCTCAAGCTCCTAACTCTGACGCTTTCCGCCACCTTCATGCTCCGATGTGCATCCAACTGCTGCTCCAACATATCCATGCGGTCTGTAAGGAGCTGCAATTGGATGCACTTCCTGCTGATTTTGTCGTCCGAGACGCTGGAAGCATTGCGGATCTACCACATCTCACAAGTGCAGCACTTAAGCCCACTGATCGACATTTCTAGCACAAAATAACCTATTTTAGAAAATTTATAAACCTCTTACCTTCACTTTTACCTTCTCACAGTGGCCTTTTTTCGGTCAGAAGAGGAGAGAGGGAGGGAAACACTGATGTAGTGTTTCAGGCTTACGACTTCTTGACACCAGATCTTCCGTTTCCGAATTCTTGGTAGATGTTCCTCGTCCGACTTCTCCCAGAATGCACCAGTGAAGTCCCTCAGCCGCTTCTACCGGATGCTGTAACTCCTGTTTACCACTGGAGGTGGTCTTCCGCTCCCCACGTCTTGGTAAATGTTACTGGTCCAACCTTTCCCAGAATGCACCAGTGTAGTCTCTCAGCCACTTCTACCGGATGCTCGAACTCCTTTTTATCAGTGGAGGTGTTCTTCTGCTTCCCTCTTCTTGGTCGATGTTGCTGGCCCGACTTCTCCCAGAATGCACCAGTGAAGTCCCTCAGCCGCCTTTCCTGGATCTTCAACCCTACCCTCCCAATCATTTTGATGACGGCTGATCATCAAGTTCCGTATCCTGAACCCGCCTTCCCCATCGTATCCCTTGCGTACTTGAGATCCAAGAGGTAAACCGAATTTATCATTGAAATCACACAATTGTTTGGCCCCAAATGCTTTTGTGCTACTGAATTTCACAGGTTCATCGGCCTCTGGGTGAAGAAATTTCTGCTTACCTTCGTTCTAAAAGGTTTATCCTTATCCAAAAATTATGAAACCATTTCTAGACACTCAACCAGCTCACACATTCTTTCTGACTCTGCCCTGTCCAATCTTGTTAGAATTTTATAAGTTTCCAGAAGACCCCTCTCACTCTTCTAATCACCAATGGAAACAATCCTCACCGACAGAATATCTGATCATGTGACAGACCTGCCATCCCAGGAATCAGCCTTGTAATCCTTCGCTGTATTCCCTCTGTAGCAAGGGTATCCTTCCTCAGGTAAGGATACATAACTCCGAGTATGGTCTAAATGACGCCCTGCACAATGGCAATAAAACATCCCCATTGCTATACTCAAACCCTCTTGCTATTAAGTCCAACATACCATTGACCTTTGTTACTCTCTACTGTACCTGCGAGCTTCCTTTCAGAAAAATAATTCAAAGAAAATGAAATTGAATCCCTAAAAAATAAACAAAGCCGATCCAGTTTCTTCATTATAGCTCAAATGTTCCATCCCAGAGAGCATTCTGGTGAATCTCCTCTATCACGGCCTTTAGTGATACCACATACTTCCGATATTGAGATGATGGAACAGCACACAGTTTTCCCGCTGTGGCTTAACCAAAGCTCTGTAAAACTCCAGCACTTTACCTATTTGCTCTGATACTCTATACCCATCCTCATGAAGGTGAAGCCGCATGGGATCAGAGGTGAGCTGACAAGGTGGATACAAAACTGTCTCGGTCAAAGAAAGAAGTTTACAACACCAGGTTAAAGTCCAACAGGTTTATTTGGTAGCAAAAGCCACACAAGTTTTCGAAGCTCTAAGCCCCTTCTTCAGGTGAGTGGGAATTCTGTTCACAAACAGAGTTTATAAAGACACAGACTCAATTTACATGAATAATGGTTGGAATGCCAATGCTTACAACTAATCAAGTCTTTAAGACTTTTGTTTCTTAAAGACTTGATTAGTTGTAAGCATTCGCATTCCAACCATTATTCATGTAAATTGAGTCTGTGTCTTTATAAACTCTGTTTGTGAACAGAATTCCCACTCACTTGAAGAAGGGGCTTAGAGCTTCGAAAGCTTGTGTGGCTTTTGCTACCAAATAAACCTGTTGGACTTTAACCTGGTGTTGTTAAACTTCTTACTGTATTTATCCCAGTCCAACGCCGGCATCTCCACATCATGACTTCGGTCAAAGAAGACAGAGGGTAGCAGTGGAAGGGTGTGTTTCTGAATGGGGGACTTTGACAACTGGTGTTCCTGAGGGATCAGTGCTGGGACCTTTGTTGTTTGTAATTTATATAAATGATTTGGAGGAAAATGTAACTGGATTGATTAGTAATTTTGCGGTAATGTTGGTGGATTTGCAGATAGCGATGAGGACCATCAGAGGATACAGCAGGATATAGATCAGTTGGAGACTTGGGCGGAGAGATGGCAGATGGAGTTTATCCCGGACAAATGTGAGGTAATGCATTCTGGAAGGTCTAATGCAGATAGGAAATATACAGTAAATTGCAGAATCCTTAAGAGTATTGATAGGCAAAGGGATCTGGGTGTACAGGTACACAGGCCACTGAAAATGGCAATGCAGGTGGAGAAGGTAGTCAAGAAGGCAAATGGCATGCTTGCCTTCATCGGCCGGGATATTGAGTTTAAAAATTGGCATGTCGTGTTGCAGCTTAATAGAAACTTAGTTGGGCCACACTTGGAAAATAGTGTTCAATTCTTGCCGTCAGACTACCAGAAGGATGTGGAGGCTTTGGAGAGTGTACAGAAAAGATTTACCTGGATGTTGCCTGGTATGGAGGGCATTATCTCTGAGGAGAATTTGAAGAAACATGGTTTGTTTTCACTGGAGCGACGGAGGTTCACGGGAGACCTGATAGAAGCCTACAAGATTATGAGAAGCATGGACAGAGTGGACAGTCAGAGGCTTTTTCCCAGGGTGCAAGATTCAATTACGAGGGGGCATAGGTTTACGGTGCGAGGGGCAAGGTTTGAAGGAGATGTACGAGGCAGATTTTCTACACAGCGGGTAGTGCGTGCCTGGAACTCGTTGCCGGGAATGTAGTGGAAGCAGATACGGTAGTGACTTTTAAGGGGCGTCTTGACAAGTACATGAATGGGTTAGGAATAGAGGGATATGGTCCCCAAAAGGGTCGGGCGTTTTCGTTAATTCAGGCAGCATGGTCGGTGCAAGCTTGGCGGGCCGAAGGGCCTATTCCTGTGCTGTAATTTTCTTTGTTCTCTTTGTTCTTAAGTAGAACAGCTGCTCCCGATCCACTCTGTTCATGCGCACCATAACCTTGTGCACCTCAATCAGGTCTTCTCCAAGGAAAATAACCCAGTCATCTTCAACCACTCTTCGTAACTTAAGTGCTCCATCCCAGGCAACATTCCTGGTTAATCTCCTCTGCATCCCCACCTGTGCTATTACATTATTCCTATAATGAGGCGACCAGAACTGCACATAGTACTCTTGCTGTGGTCTCACCAAAATATCCTATCAACGTGCTCTGCTGACTTCAGGGCTCTGGGAATTATTACTCGAAGACTCCTTTGTTCTTTTGACTTTCCCAGTGTCCTGCCAGTCATCAATTATTCTCCTTCAAAAGTGATCATCTCGCACTTATCAGGGTTACATACCAGCTGCCAGTGCTCTGCCATTTTAACCAAAAAATCTATATCATCCTGTAAACAATAGCCACACTCCAAAGCATAGTATTGCCTGCAAATCGGCTTATCGGCCCCCTGCCCACCGTGCCATCTATGTTGTTCACGTATCTTACACGCTATAAGTGCCCCAGTACTGATCCTTATACCCTTGAAACCGGCATGCCGTCCCTTGAACAGCCTTCTACCATTACCCTTTGAGTCCAATTACTAAGCCAGTTTCTGATCCAGCTCGCCAAGTTTCCCCGAATTACACGTGCTTTCGCCTTTTCAATCAACGTCCCATTTGGAACCTTGCCAAATGTTTTGCGAAGTTCCACATAAACTACAAAAACTAAACTTCCCTCATCCGCACATAAGTAAAATTTTGAAAAATTCTACCAAAATTGTTAGGAATGGCATCCATCTGACAAAACCATGCTGAATGTCTCTAATTGACTGAAGCCTTTCCAAGTGGATATTAATGTTCTCCTTCAGCATTTTCTCAAATAGTTTCCCGATCACTGATGGGAGACTGATCAGGCTGTAATTTCCTGCGTCATCACACCACCCTTCTTGAAAAGCGGAATCAGATTAGCCATCCTCCAGTCCTCTGGAACTTCCCTGTATCGATTCAACAAACTCACATCATAAAGACATTTCTGAAAAGTCAATGACCCAGATTCGTTTGTTGTTGTTGAACTAAAAATATAAGATTCAGGTGCAGGTTCCAGTCGGTTTTTCATCCGGCATGAAGTGAGAGGGATACCCCAGAGAAACCTCAATTGCAGCTGTCACAACAAAACACTACATTTAGAAACTGACAATTACGAAAACTGATCATTGCTTTAATTTCCAATTTGGTGCACATTGAGGTTAATCAATGCACATTCAGCGAGTAAAATTCCGTACCTTCATCGTCCAAAGATGTGCGGGTAAGGTTGATTGGCCAGGTTAAAAAAAAATGTCCCTTGGAGTCCTGAGATGCGTCGATAAGAGGGATTAGCGGATAAATATGTGGGGGTAGGGCCTGGGTGAGATAGTGGCCGGTGCAGACTCGATGGGCCGAATGGACTCCTTCTGCACTGTTGGGTTTCTGTGATTTCTATGATTTCTATGAGTTGGAACTGGTCTAGGTGGCCTTAGAGCCTACTCCAACTTTTCCATAACAAAGCGACATTTTCCCACGAGTTAAATGACCAGGTATTCCAGGTATGACCAGGAAATCAGTATTTCCTTGTGAATACCAGAGGAAACTAAACATGGCCGTGTAGTGCAGCGCTCACTCGTTTTGGATGTTTGAGATGTGGGTCACATTTGTTTACGTAAAAACCTTCTCTGCCTAAACACAGATGATTATGGATATTATCCACGACTGGGCCGCGGTGAACAAGCTTTATTCCCGAAAAACGTTCCCAATTATCTTCCTGTGCAACTTCAAACAACCTATTTCAACTCATCGCCTGCTCTGCATACTTATTGCAATATCCAGGCAGACACGCATTATGTGAAGTGCAGGGGCTGCACTGTTTCCAAGGAGTGGATGCTCAGAGACTTCTGAATGCGATGCAACCGAGGTGGAAATGTGTCTGATTTCACGGAAGTCAGCGGAATCTGGAGGAGTGCGTTTTGATTCAGAAACCTGTTTCACTCTGCAACGAGATTTATCCTAATCAACAAGCTTGCCATTGCCTTATATGCATGAAAACATTTGGCAACATGACCAATTCTGAATGAACATTGCCAAATTGTATTTGTTCCCAGGGACTCTTCCCTTCCCCACAAGTCTCCCATGAGGGACCTTATCAATGTTTTGTTGAACTCCAAGAAGGCTCCTTCAAATGAAATTCTCTCATCTGTACACCTAACCATCTCTGAGGAAAATCCAATCAAGTTGGTCAGGAATGTCCCTTCCCCGCAACTATTCCAAGCAGACTGTTTTTGATTATCCCCTGCCTCTCCAAATGCAGAGTAACTATTGATCTTAGAATTGCTTCCAAGATGTTCCCCGACAGTGGGCTTACGCAGATTAGCTCGCACTTTACTGTCTCATTCCTTCCTGATGCTATCAAATCGGTTCTCCTCCAGCATTTCTCCTGTGGCCAGAAAGTCATTGAAAATCATTGGCAGCGGCATCCTCCTTGGTCTGACTCAACAACATAACAGCCATTTCATCCAGCCTTAGATATTAACCTGCTTTTAAGATAAGTGCGAGACCACTTCGAACCTCCTCTCTGGCTATGTTAATTTATTTAACTGTATCATAGTCTATCTCCTTGATTGTCATGCCCAAATCACCTCTCCAACGAATGCACATCTAAAAAAAATAATTTAGAATCCTGTTTACGTTCTGCAGCTGCACACACAAACTACCACTGTTGGCCTAAACGGGCTCTACTTTTCCCTGTATCTTTTAAGCTTCATCAATTGTGAGGCTACGTAAGATTTGCCTTTACATTTGCTGCTACTATCCTCTCATGTGCACGTTTTCACTCCTAATTTCCACATAAGTTCTTTTCTGCACCGAGGTCGTTTGCACATTTAAGCATTCGCTGTCTGCCATATGCCTCAATTTTTCTCTTTACCAATGCTGAATATATTCGAAATTCGGGTTCACTGGATTTCTTGGTGCCATTTGCCTTCTTCATTGGAATATTTTTGCCTTCTCCTCTCGCTATTCCCTTCTTCAATGTGGCGTACTGTTTCGGCCCACATTTACATAACATTCTCTGCTCCCAATGCACTTCACCCAAATCATATATGAGCTCATTAAAATCAGCCTTCCACCTGTTCAGAAAAATGGTTTCTGGTCCATCCTTATCATTTTCAGGAACAGCCCTGAGAGGGATTTGGACCAACTAGAAAAATGGGCTGAAAAATAGCAAATGGAATTTAACGCAGACAAGTGTGAGATATTGCACTTTGGAAGGACAAACCAAAGTCGAACGTACACGGTAAATGATAGGACTCTGAAGACTGCAGTTGAACAGAGGGATCTGGGAATACAGGCAAATAATTCCCTAAAAGTGACGTCATGGGTGGATAGGGTCGTAAAGAGTGTCTTTGGTACATTGGTCTTTATAAATCGGAGTATCGAGTTTAAAAGTTGGAGTGTTTTGGGAAGGTTATATAAGGCATTGGTGAGGCCGAATGTAGAGTATTGTGTCCAGTTTTGGTCACCTAGTTACAGGAAGGATGTAAATAAGGTTGAAAGAGTGCAGAGAAGGTTCACAGGAATGTTGCCGGGACTTGAGAAGCTGAGTTACAGAGAGAGATTGAATAGATTGGGACTTTATTCCATGGAGCGTAGAAGAATGAGCAGAGATTTGATAGAGGTGTATAAGATTTTGATGGGTCTAAATAGAGTGAATGCAAGCAGGCTTTTTCCAATGAGGCGAGGGGAGAAAAAAACCAGAGGGCATGGGTGAAGAGTGAAAGGAGAAAAGTTCAAAGGGAATATTAAGGGGGCTTCTTCACGCAGAGAGTGGCGGGTGTGTGGAATGAGCTGCCGGATCAAGTGGTAAATGTGGGGTCACGTTTAACACTTAAGAAAAACTTGTACGAGTTCAAGGATGAGAGGGGTATGGAGGGATATGGTCCAAGTGCAGGTCAGTGGGACGAGGCAAAAAATGTTTCGGAACAGACAAGAAGGGCCAAAAGGCCTGTTCTGAGCTGTAATTTTCCATGGTTCTGTAATCTCACAGAGTTCAGAGTGTTGTTCTCAACATTCATCCCCATTGATACTTCAACCACTTTCCCAGCTTTGTTGCCTCAAATTAACTTCAGTGCCATCTTATCTCCTGTAGGACCTCATACGGACTGGCTTAAACAACATTTTCCTGTGCATATCTTGAGAATTGCACCCGATATAAATCATTGACATTATGACTACCCGAGTTCATGTTGGCCAAGTTGAAATCGCCCACTAACTCTGCGCTATTACTTCGGGTTTTCTTTAACATTTGCCTCCATTTCTACTCTTCTATTTCCCTCGGACTGTTAGGGGGCATATATAGAACACTCGAGCAATGTGATTGCCCCATTTCAGTTTTTAACTTCTTTTCATATTGCATTATTAGAACAGGCTTCTAAGCTCCTCATCCCTCCTTCCCACTGCAATTGCTTCCCGGATACAAAACGCGACACCACCTCAAACTTTTACACTTTCCCTGTCTCAAGTAGAGGCTATAATGAGATCATACCCCCATGTTTTAAGTGGTGTCCTGAACTCACCAGCCTTCTTCTTCAGACTTCATGCATTTAAATAAACGACAAAATACCATCTACTCCGGCCAAACTCACTTGCACTTTTACTGGTCTATAACTTGCGTGCGTTCCTGACTCATTGCTCTCTCATATGAGTTCAGCCATGGATCTCCCGCTGCCTAACAGACTCTCAGGATCCCACGCCCGAGCCACATTTGTTTCAACCCACTTCAACAACAAAAGCAAATTTCCCTGCATGAATGCTGATACGTGTCCGGCCCAGGTGCCACCTGTCCAACCTCTGCAGCTTCCACTGTTTGCAAAAAAACAGCCCAATGTTCCAGGCCCTCCCGCCTGCAGCAACTCTTCAGGCAGATTTTTCAGCTGTACTTCACTTCTATGTAAGAAACTCACCAAACGTACTCACACGTGGCACCGGAAGTAATCTCGAGATGAATACAGCTTGGGTTATCTTGTTTCATCTGTTTCTTGGCTTCTTAAATTCTGCATTCTGAATGGCCCCTTCATAATGCGACTCTGACTTAGACAATTTCAGTGAGTGGGCAACTGCAAGCCGAAAGCACTACAACGTGACCACTGGGCAGTTATATATTTTGGGGAGAACAACAGGACCGAATAGGAGGATGTAAATGGCAATATGTCGGGAGAGCAGATGTGGAAAGGCATGCGTGTGGCCTTCTACAATGGTCAATGACCGCGGTGATGCAGGTGCAGCAAGCACTTCGGAAGATGATGGCATGTTGCGCTTCAGGATAACAGGTCTGAGTTCACAAATAGCGATGATATGCTCCAGTTTTACAAACCGTTGGTAACAAGACCACATCTGAATTATTGTGTTTGGTTTTTAGCCTGCTACCGATGAAAGGATATACTTACCATAGAAAGAGGAGAACAATATCTTGCTCGGCTGATACTGCGGTTGTTGGGGCTGTCCGATGAGGAGATAATGGTTTGGTTGGGCCAGTATTGAATAGTGATGTGAAGATTCAGCAGAAGTCTTTTCTAGCTGTATAAGGTGCCTGGAGAGTGTAGATACATGGAGCAAGCTTTTCCTGACTGGCTGATCCAGAAACAAAGGGGAAAAACGTCCGGATATTGGGAAGACCACGTAGGAATAATGTGAGTGAACATTTCTTCACTCAAATGGTAGTGAATCTATGCAGTTATGTGCCTGACAAGACAGTGGAGGGCATGCCACTGACTATTCAATGAAGAGTGAGATAAATGTTTAGATTTGAGCATTAGCACGAGTATGGGCAGAAAGAGGGTATATCGCATTGAGATAGGGAATCAGCCATGTTAAATCTGAATGGTGGAGCAGGCTCTTCCGGCTGAAATGCCTCCTCCTGTCTATCGTTTTTATGTTGATTGATACGTCAAAATTCTAAGAAAAAGTTATAAGCCCAATTAATGCTAACTGTGATTGCACTCATCCACACTCTGCTGAAGCCAAGCAGATTAGAATGTCCTTGCATCTTTTGCTTTCTGAATCACGTGAATGGAACTCAATGCACTGATCAACATCGAATGTCTGCTGTACTTTGCACTCTGTGTCCTCAGATGTGTTTATTCCAGACTCAACAATTCAAGTGGTCTCCTCACCATTCTTTCTAATAACTCTAGAGATTAACATTATCTAGTCCAAATATATGCTGCCGGTCTCTTAAATCTGATCATATCCCTTTCACCACTGCGTTGCACTGACTGTCACAGAATGGCATCTGGGGCGATTCTGCCTTCATGACAATTTGTCCATTCTTTTGACTGTGATGTTATATGGACGTGCCCAACAGTTCGTCACCTTCCCCTCACTTTTTGGTTATGACACAGATAGATGCCTTTCAGATTCCATAGGGCCATAAGACCATAAGGCATCGGAGCAGAATTAGGCCACTCGGCCCATCGAGTCTGCTCCGCCATTCAATCATGGCTGATATTTTTCTCATCCCCATTCTCCTGCATTTTCCCCATCACCCCTGATCCCGTTATTAATCAAGGACATATCTATCTCTGTCTTTAAGACAGTCAATGACCTGGCCTCCACAGCCTTCTGCTGCAAAGAGTTCCACAGATTCACCACTCTCTGGCAGAACAAGTTTCTCCTCATCTCTGTTTTCAAGATCGTCCCTTTCGCCTGAGGATGTGCCCTCTGGTTCTCGTTTTTCCTACTATTGGAAACATCCTCCCAAATTCCACTCTATCCAGGCCTCGCAGTATCCTGTAAGTTTCAATAAGATCCCCCCTCATCCGTCTTACTCCAACGAATACAGACGCAGAGTTCTCAACTTTTCCCCAGACGACAAGCTCTTCATTCCAGCGATCATTCTTGTGAATCTGAAAGTCGAAATTGATGTTGTTGAAATGTACGAGCAATGCGAACAAGTGTGTCCGTTCTCTTGGCTTTTATCTGGATATTCTTTATTGCTTATGGCTGGAGATTTGACCTTACTTTATGTTTTTAAATGCAAGGATTTAAAAGGTTAACACAAGGAACACGAGAACGCTTATGAAATTGATTGTTCTTTTAAAGCGTCTGCTGTGCTTCTCTTATAGTTGTTGGTGGTAAGTTCTAAGCTTTAATGTTTCTGTCCCATATTGTGATTTTAAATCACCCTCCTGAGAATGCGATAGTCTTTATTTGGTAGGGACAGTTCAAATTTGCGATAGTTGAATTGTTGATTGACTTCATAGAATCATAGAATCCCTACAGCGCAGAAGGAGGCCTTTTGGCCAATTGAGTCTGCACTGATCACAATCTCATCCAAGCCCCATCCCCACAACCCAACACATTTATCCGAACCCTAACTCTAATGCTAAACCCCTGACACGAGGGTCAATTTAGCATGGCCAACCAACCTAACTCACACACTTGTGGACTGCGGGAGGAATCTGGCACACCCGGAGGAAACTCAGGCACACACGGGGAGAAAGTGAAAACTCCACATAGACAGTGACCTGAGGTCGGA
The DNA here is from genome assembly GCF_964213995.1 of Mustelus asterias. NCBI lineage: Eukaryota > Metazoa > Chordata > Chondrichthyes > Carcharhiniformes > Triakidae > Mustelus > Mustelus asterias. The sequence continues at coordinate 3,888,902 of NC_135832.1, read as the reverse complement.
TCAATATTTTTTTCAGTTCGAAGGACAAATTTCTGATCCAATTAGCACAACAAAAATCTAACTTTTAAACTTGCCAACTGAGGAAATGAGTTTGAAAGGAGAGAATAGTGCAGACATCTGAGACTCAATCGAGATGTAGATGTTCGGAGGGAAGATGTACTAGCAATTTTCAATAAACTGAAAGTTGGTAAGTCCCCTGGGCCTGATGAAATATATCCTAGGACTCTTTGGGAGGCAAGGGATGAGATAGCCGAGCCTTTGGCATTGACCCTTGTGTCCTCACTGTCCACAGGGGTGGTGCCATAGGACTGGAGAGTGGTGAATGTGGTTCCTCTGTTTAAGAAAGGGAATAGAAATGACCCTGGTAATTATAGGCCGGTTAGTCTTACTTCGGTGGTCGGTAAGTTGATGGAAAAAGTCCTCAGGGATAGGATTTACGACCATTTAGAAAGATGCAGTTTAATCCGGGATAGTCAGCACGGATTTGTGAAGGGCACGTCTTACCTCACAAATTTGATAGAATATTTTGAGGAGGTAACTAAGTGTGTAGATGAAGGTAGTGCAGATGATGTCATATACATGGATTTTAGAAAGTCGTTTGACAAATTGCCCCATGGTCGGCTTATGAAGAAAGTAAGGATGTGTGGGACAGAGGGAAGTTTGGCCGATTGGATAGGTAACTGGCTATCTAACAGAAGACAGAGGGTGGTGGTGGATGGAAAGTTTTCGGACTGGAAACCGGTTACCAGCGGAGTGCCACAGGGATCAGTGCTTGGTCCTCTGTTATTTGTCATTTTTATAAATGAGTTCGAGGAGGGGGCTGAAGGGTGGATTAGTAAATTTGCTGATGACACCAAGATTGGTGGAGTAGTGGATGAGGTGGAGGGCTGTATTAGGCTGCAAAGAGATATAGATAGGATACAGAGCTGGGCTGAAAAATGGCAAATGGAGTTTAACCCTGACAAATGCGAGGTGATTCATTTTGCTAGGACAAATTTAAATGTGGATTACAGGGTCAAAGGTAGGGTTCTGAAGAATGTGGAGGAACAGAGAGATTTTGGGCTTCATATCCATAGATCTCTGAAGGTTGCCACTGAAGTGGATAGAGCCGCGAAGAAGGCCGAGAGTGTGTTGGCGTTCATTACAGGGGGTTTGAGTTTAAGAGCCGTGGGATTATGCTGCAAATGTACAGGACCTTGCTGAGACCACATTTGGAATATTGTGTGCAGTTCTGGTCACTTCCCTGTAAGAAGGATCTGGAGACACTGGAAAGAGTGCAAAGGGGATTTACCAGGATGCTGCCTGGTTTGGAGGGTAGGTCTTATGAGGAAAGTTTGAGGGAACTTGGGCTCTTCTCTTTGGAGCGGAGGAGGTTGAGAGGAGACTGGATAGAGGTTTACAAAATGATGAGGTGGATAGATAGAGTGAACGTTCAAAGACTATTTCATCGGGTGAATGGAGTGGTAACTAGGGGGCATAACTATAGGGTTCATGGTGGGAGATATAGGAAGGTTGTCCGAGGTAGGTTTTTTACTCAGGGAGTGGTTGGTGTGTGGAATGGACTGCCTGCAGGGATAGTGGAGTCACAAACTTTCGGAACTTTTCAGAAGCTATTGGATAGGCACATGGAGTACTTCGGGATGATAGGGAGGAAATAGCTTGATTTGGGTTTCAGACAAAGCTCGGCACAACATCGTGGGCCGAAGGGCCTGTTCTCTGCTGTACTGTTCTATGTTCTATGTTCTTAATCAAGGAGGAAACATTGCAAACGCATTGATAAAATAAAGCATCGAGGGATTTTATTGGATTCAACCCTGTGCAGTAAAAGTTGTTGGGAATCTCAGACGCATGATAAGATGAACAAGGCTCACATTGTGAATCTGGATCCCTACCTACAACAAGTTAAATTTCTGCCAGAACAGAGCGATTATGCCTGACCCTCCATGTGACAGACCAACATTACCAACAACTATTTCAGCGAAAAATCAAACAGGAGAGATAGGAATAATCATGCCAAACCCCCAGGGAAGGTATATTTATACTAAGGAAACGAATAAGTCCCAAACCTACGGATTGTTCAGAAAAAAGAGGAATAAAGTAATGATTTGATTTGATTTTGATTTGATTTGTTATTGTCGTACTTATTAACATCCAGTGAAAAGTGTTGTATCTTGTGCGCTATCCAGTCAACACATTCCGTTCATAGAGAAGGAAACAAGAGAGTGCAGAATGTAGTGTTACAGTTATATCGAGTATGTAGAAAAATATCAACTTAATGCAAGGTGAGTCCATTTAAAATTCCGACAGCAGCAGGGAAAAAGCTGTTCTTGAGCCGGTTGGTAAGTGACCTCAGAGTTTTGTATCTTTTTCGCAAAGGAGAATGGTGGAAGAGAGAATGTCCAGGGTGCGTGGGGCACTTAATTATGCTGGTTGCTTTGCTGAGCCAGCAGGAAGTGCAGACAGAGTCAATGGATGTGAGGTGGATTTGCGTGATGGATTGGGCTGCAGGGTAGGCAAACCGTCGTGGACCCAGGCAGTCCGGGAGGCTGCAATTGATTCGTGCCTTGACTGGCCTTTCAATGCACTTCATAATGTTGGATTGACATCATAATGATGCCAACTTGGGAACTTTAATTCCGCCCCTTTTCAAATTAGCAGAGTATTAGCTCTGCCCACTAACAGCTGGCAAAATATTTATATTTGTAGGCATTGTGAATCATAAGATTTAAGGATTTTAAATTGTTAGATATGTTCGGACGGACTAATTCATTCCGCTCCAAGCAGGATGCATTTTTTTCTGGCCGATATCTCGAGATAATGAACAATTAGTTTCAATACATTTGACAATGTATTTGAGAATTCCAATATTTCATCAGTCGTTAGCCCGATTCCAAATCTGGAATAGGGTAGAGGGAGGACATCTAGTTATGAGTTACAAAACACAGACGTGAGGGGGTGGGGTGGGGGCGGTGGGGTTGAGATTTGCATTCACCACAATTAAACAACTTTTCAATGGGCAAGTATACTGCTCACCACAAATAGGCAGATTATTATATTTAGGGTTGAAGCAAATATCCCAAGAGGATCAGTGAATATTGAAGGGTTAGGACTGAATATGTGATGTGCAGAAGAGATATGAGGAAGCGGTCAGTGTTATGCAAGAGCCATTATGGGCAGACTGATGCGACCCTGTTTGTCAATGAGTTATAGTATGGTGAATTGCGAATCAGGAGCACAGTAGGACGGAATTAAAGGTGGAATCTACTTGACACACTTCGAGAATGGCAATAATAAATACAAAAACGTAAAAAGGAAATCTAAGAAGAAATACAATTTAGGTGGTACCTATGTATATAAGAATACGATTTCTTTATAAGACGAGATGAGATAGGAGTTCAGGGATATGTGAATGCCAACAATACTTTTGTTTGAAGCTGAGACAAGCCTGACATAGGAAAAATGCACCGTCAGTAAGGTGCCTAAAAGTAAAATTTCAGTAAAAGAACCTGCAAACCAAATACGTTCCTCCCTGGAAGCGAATAAAAAGTTATGATTTATTTTTTGATTAATTGAGGGTAGAAGAAAGAGAGTGGAAAAGCAAAGGGGAATTGGAATATTGGGTGCAAATCAGTTCAATGCAATATTTTGACTTTGCACGAATATATATTCTCGCAAAAGGAAAGTATGGATAGGAAAGTAGATTGACGGCTTTCTCTTGGTGATATTTCTGTCATTGTCTGTGCCCGTCTTTTAAGAGCAGATAATTTGATGATCTACCGCCATTTAAGGCATCCAGACCAAACGTGGAAACACGAGCCAAGAGTTCAAAATGTTTTGATAAGGTCGCCTGAGAGTCGAGAGTGTTTTAGCATGATCTTGAGATGTTGCCTAAGTGTGCAGGTGAATTACGTATGAAGTAATTAATATGCATGAAACCAGTCCAGAATAGTCCAATTCAAGGGTGTGGAAGTGCTGGCAGTTATACATTTAGAGCAGGTCTCAGACCTGCACGCTACTTGAAAAACAACATGGCATGGAACTGTTTATGGGGCCAGCATGATCAATGCAAAGGTACATGCTCCATATACAGACCGATTTCAAACACTGGGACAAAATTAAAAACGTCAGTGCCTGTAAAATAAAAACAATGATCAAAGCGTCAGTGGTAGGGTAAATATTTTGAGAACAATTAGAGCCTTGTGGCAAGTATACTTGTTGAGTAATATTAACAAGATGGATGCAGGGAAATCGAAAACAGGAGAATATTTTCAGCACATGCATGATGTTATATTGAATGATATTAAGTGAGGTGATGTGCAGGTGGAGAGTGTCAGGCAGAATGGAACACCAAACGAACCATTCAAGCGATCACATTCAAAGTAATATTACTGCAATTTAACTGGAATCTCGTGGAGAAGAAGCAGGGGACTAAATAGAGGTGGGTTTTCTTATTGCACAGTTCCCCACTCAAGGACGAGGAAAGAGAAACAGTGAATAAACTTGCGAATGAGACAATATGTGTAGTAAAGCGCAGCGTGCAAGAATGGTCAGATGACAACTAGCGAAAAACCAAAAGGAAAACAAGTTGGTGATAGATAAAAGGGTCACAGTGGTCTCCAACAGTGGTGGCATGTACCGTACGAGGTAACTGTGAAGGGTGATACATGCATGCTCAATGGTACAACAATGGAAAGTTTGACACAGTCAGCAACGTTCCATTGATAGGATTTATATGTTCTGGAAATGGGAGCTAGCCACCTAACTACTTCGAGGGAAATGGTCTGCATGGAAATTACTGTAGGGGCAGGGGTAGTGTTCCCAAGGCTCCCTGAAAGAAAGAGGAACTGGAAAAATTAGAAACTGAAATTCACAGCAGGATAGTTTAGGATACTTCAATATCTTGACGACAGCGCAACTGAATAGTTCGGAGAGTTATTCTCAACATCGTATTGGCCTTTTTGGATGGCAAGTCAATGGTCAAAAGGGCGGGGGTGGGGAGGCGGGGGAGGACGGAAACTGTCAATAATCACACAAGGTTAGAAATGACATAACTCCCTATGAGTAAATCCGTTTTCTTTAAATGTCGATGCAGATCAACATAAAGGCCGAGGTACGAGGGACGAAACTATTGATTACAGTTTTCGTTATCTAACAAAAGCCCTTATTCTGAGACAATTCATTAAATCAGACACCTGGACATGGAAAAGGTAATTGCTACCAGCAAACCTGATATGTCAGCTCTGACGAAGGGACATCCTGACACTAAACATAGATTTCCACTCCATCTGACGAAGGAGCAGGGCTCCGAAAGCTAATGGTATTTGCTACCAAATAAACCTGTTGGACTTTAACCTGGTGTTGTTAAAACTCTTACGTTATTATCTCCCAAAGATGCTGTCAGACCTGCTGCAATTTTCCAGCATTTTCTGCTCTGGTTTGACATTCCAGCATCCGGAGAATTTTACTTTTATCTGGGATATGGACTGCAGCCTACAACACGAATAAATCAGGTCAGCAAACATTATTATGTCGTCATGCTGAGTGTATATTATAATGAAGAAAACACATAATTTTAGTGATTGGAGTTTAACATTTGTATCTTATGCATTATGTAATCTTAATCAAACTTCATTGATAGATATGGATAACTGATTTATATATATATTGGCTGGCATATTTTGATTACTTGCAATCAAATTTGAAGCTATATCTGCTTGAAGATTCCTGAATTCAGTATTCTGGCTAGTTAAAGACTGTGATCTGTGACTTTCCAGGCTCCTCTCTATAGCTCCCATTAGAAGGGCTGTTGGGAGAGTTATATGACTTGGGCTTCTTATTGGAAGGGAGCGTATTTGTGAACAATTAACAGACTGGCAATCAAGACGTGTGAAACTTTCGCGCAGTGTACGAAAATATATCTGTTCCATCCCACTTTAGAGTTCACAATAGCATGTCTGGATGCAATGTGGAATAATAAGCATTCTATTGTTTCTCAATGGCACACCCAGCTCGACAGTACCAGAAAGGTATTTGACCTCTATGAGGCACAATAACTCATCAAGTTTTACCGAAGAACTGCACCTCTGTATTCCTTTCCATCGAATATTCAATGCTGCACTTTGATATCTTTGTGAGAAGCATAGAAACTACAAACAGGAGTCGGCCATTCGGCTTTTTGAGCCTGCTCCGCCATTCATTCTGATCAAGGCTGATAATCGAATTCAATATCCGGATCCCCCCTCCTCCCTCATCCCTTGATGCCTTTATCCCAAGAGCCATATTTAATATATTCTTGAGATCAGACAGTTTTGGCCTAAGTGCATACTGTGGTCATGAACACAAACATTCACCTCCCTCTGGGTGAAGAAATTTCCCCTGAACTCAGTTCTAAAAGGTTTAAATCTTATCCTCAAACTATGACCCCTACTTCTGGTCCCCCACCATTTGGAATATTCTTTCTGAATCTACCCTGTCTGACCTTGTTGGAATTTTTGAAGTTTCTATGAGATCCCCTCTCACTCTTCTAAACTGCAGTGAATATCATTCTAACCGATTTCCTCCCTCCTCATATGACAACCTGGCATTCCAGGAATAAGGCTGGTAAACCTTTGCTCGAGTCCCTCTATACCAAGGACGTCCATCTTCAGATAAGGACCACCAAAACTGCACATAATACCCCAGGTGTGGCCTCACCAACATCCTATACAATGGCCGCAAAACATCCCTATACTCAAATCCTCTCGCTATGAAGGGGAACATATCATTTGCCTTCTTTACTGCCTGCTATGCTTGCGTGCTTACTTTCACTGACTGCTGCATGCAGAATCCAAGTGTGAGTATCCACCTCTCTCAATTTACACCCACTCAAGTAATAATCTGTCTTCCTAACATTGCTGCGAAAGTGGATAACTTCCTGTTCATCCACATTATACTGCATCTGCCATGCAGATGCCCACACACTCAGCCTGTTCAAATCATGCTGAAGCATCTCTGCATCGGCCTCACAGCTCACTCTCCCACCAAACTTTGTATCATCTGAAAATTTGGAGATAATACATTCAGTTCCCTTTCCAAATCATGAATATATAATGTGAACAGTTGGGGTCCGAGCACAGATCCCTGCGGGACCCGACTTGTCACTGACTGCCAATCAGAAAAAGACCCGTTCATGCCAACATTTTGCCTCCTATCTGCTAAACAGCTTTCTATCCACTTCAAAACATTACCCACAATCCCATTTGCTTTCACTTCACATGGTAGTCTGTCATGCGAAAACTTGTCCAAACCTTCTGAAAGTCTATACAAACCACAAACACTGGTTCTCCTCGGTCAACTCTCCGAGCGGCATCCTCAAAAAAATCCAATTATTCGTCAAGCATGATATCCCTTTTGTAAACCAATGTTGACTTTTGTCTGATTATAGCACAGCCTTCCAAATGCCAACTTATGAAATCCTTGATATTAGACAATAGCAACTTCCCCGGTGCCGACGTTAGGCTTACTGGTCTATAGTTCCCTGTTTACTCTTTACCTCCTTTTTTGAATAGCGGGCTTACATTTGCTCCACTCCAACCTGTCGGAACTATTCCAGAGTCCAAAGAATTTTGGAAAGTAACCACCAATGAATCTAACGTTCCCAGGGCCACTTTCTGAAGTACTCTGGGATGAAGATTGTCAGGACCTGGAGATTTATCCACGTTCAATCTCATCAATTTCCCCAAACCCATTTCTCTACTAATGCTGATTCCCTTCAGCTCCTCACTACAATGTGTTTCTCTCAACACTTCTGGTACATTAGTCATGTGTTCCTTTGTGAAGACTGAAGGAAATTGTACATGCACTTCCTCAGCAATGTATTTATTCCCCGTTATGAATTCTCCAGTTTCTGAATATAAGGGGCCGACATTCGTTTTTGCCAATCTTTTTCTCTTCACATATCTATGGAAACTTTTACAATTTGTTTTTATGTTGCCTGCTAGCTTACTTTCATACTCCGTTGTTCCTTTCTTCATCAATCCCTTGATCCTCTTTTCGTGAATTTAAAACTGCTTCCAATCCTCAGGCCTATTGGTTTCTTGACAATTTGTACATGTGTTCCATGAACCTGATCCAGTCTCTAATTTCCCTTGCAAGCCATAATTCCCTTCGCACGCTTGCACTAAACAGGAACGAACAACTTCTGGGGTTCATCGATTCTTTCTTTAAATGTCTGTCATTGCCTGTCCACTGTCTTTCCTTTCAGTGGTGTTTCCCATTCCGTCATGGCCAATTATTGGCTCATACCATCACAGTTACCTTTATTGAGATTCAGGACCCTGGTCACAGAATCAACTATATCATTATCCAACTTGACAAAGAATTATATCATATTATGGTCACTCAAAGATTCATAGAGAATTACAGCATGGAAACGGGCCCCTGGGCCCAACTTGTCCATGCGGCCCTTTTCTTTTAAACCCCTAATCTTATCCCAATTGCCCGCATTTGGCCCGGATCGCTCGATACCCATCTTGCCCATGTCTTCCAAAATAGTTCTCTGAGCACTAGATTTCCAACTAATCCTTCCTCTTTGCACAATATCCAGTCCGAGATGGCCAGCTCCCTCGTTGGTTCCTCAAAGTGTTGCTCCAGAAAACCATCCCGTATGCACTCCAGAAATACTCCTCGAATGCACTGTGACTAATTTGACTCTCCCAATCCATATGCAGATTAAAATTGCCCATAATCACAGATGTTATTTGAGTAGATACATCTCTGATTTACTTTCTAATGCTTTTTCCAAAATTAGCACTACAGCTTGATGATCTGTATGCCACCCCCACCATTTTTATGCCCCTTATTGTTTCTTAACTTGGCCCATACAGATTCCACATCATCGATGCTGATCTCTTTCCTAAATATCGCATCAATATAATCTTTAATCAACAATGCACGTCCAACGCCTTTTCCTTTCATCTGTGCAAAAACATATGTCTGTCACATTACGATACATTGTTTGCAATATGCCATTCAGTCGTAATTTAGATGAAAGATAATTAACTCAATTCCAAAATGCTGATCAAAGTATCTTTGCCATCTTTAATGTCGAAGAGCACTTCTGAGCCCCACCCCACGCTATTGGTCAGAATGTTACATCCAGCTGAAGTGCAAAGTAAAACATGAGATTTATTGTCGAACAATATTACTGTGTTAAATTTCATACTGGAATTCACAATAACAATTCAAGTTGTACTGGACGAAAATATCTCTACGTTCTACTTCACACTAGCGTCCAAAACAACACAAAAGCTGTACATTATCAGAATTTCCCTGAGATACATTGCTTTTCATTGTTCACAGTTACACATCTATGCAACACTTCCTTTCTATAGGTGGAATCCTTTGTGACAAACTGTGTGGCACCAATTTCATGGTAAAGGAGGATTCTTCATATAATACCTCAGCGATACCCCTATCTATAAGTATCAATCCCCGTTCATGTCCTTAATCGAGTCTACTCCACGTTTTCACACACTTCCTATTCATATGATGAAGACGGTTATTCCAAAACAGCTAATAAGATGTATAGGCAGAATGCAGTCTTTCAGAGGACATGAGATGAGCAAGGAGTTAAATGATTCTTAACACAAACTAATACAAACAGGTAACATACATATGAATGCAGTAAGAGAATCGAAACAAGTAGTTGTGATTTTACAACATTTATGCTGATTTTTAAATATATTTTAAATGTATTGCTCACTTTAGCCAAGGAAACGTACCAAAAATCATGGTGGTAAATGCCAATAGTTTAAACCAGAGATATGGGAACCTGCTTGTCAGCTGCACTCATAGCAGGAGGGTTACACTGAGGGAACATACTTTGCAACAATAATGATTCGGTACATTTACTGTCCAGACACAAAGATAGATATGCCTCAGGCGCAGAATCATATGTCTATTCAGATTGGCAGCGAATCGTTGCGAGCGTCCCCTTTGACCCTTCGTTATCGTCTGCCGTTACCAAGTAGCAGGGACAGAGCTTTAGCGAAGAAGGGAGGCAACATGTGGATTTGTTGGACGAATAAGACACCACCATGTTATTAAGTATCATATGGTTAGCTCAGGCACTTGACAAAGATTTGTATTGAGGTGCTGATACGAAATTAATAAATGAATTAAAACTCATGAAAGGCTGAATTATTGATCAGAAGAAACTATGATTGATCTGTATTTGACTCTGTACGTGGGATCTTTCAGAGTGGTTCTGTTGCTCTATTCTCAGAGCTAATTAACTCTTTGAGGATCTCTGGTTGGTTTTATGTTTGTTTGTTTGTTCTATGTCTTATTTTTACAATACATTTGTCATGCCTTGGCACATACATATTTTCCTTGCGAGTTTTGAATTTTCTAAGGTAAAGCACTCTTGGCCACCTTCAAATTATCCCCCAACATGTGCGCACAGAAGAGGTTAGATGCACTTTTTGGTTGGCTTGTCGTCTTTTCTCATAATGGTTTTTCATTTCTCGAATGTGTTGCTCCACCTTCACTCTGAACGTTTTGTATTCCTTCTTATTCCCATTTCTATTTTCGACATGAAAACTGTGATAAGCCATGTTGTACTTACTTACCCTATTTTGCAGCGCCATCTCCGTACAGGAAGATTTGTGTTAGGTTTCCCTTTCCAGGGATTGCACTTGAATCTGTCCATACGTTTTTTAGTTAGTCAGCCGCGGTCTGTGCAGATGAAACTTAAATTGGTAGGACGGAAAAGTTGTTCCCACATCTTCTATTTGGCACCAACCTAAGAAGCAAAATCTAAATGGATTATTGTATGAGCCATGTACTATTTCACTGAACACCACTTAGACTACGGAGATAATTATTCTCACATACACTGGTGTGGGAAATGTGCGTTCCACGTCATTGGTCACTGGCTCAAGACAGTTGAAATTGGAATGTATACCGTTCGAACAGTTCACATCTGCTCTGGGATGAGGCGAATTTTAAGCACCATATCTTGGTAAGTAGTGAGGGCTTCCGCTTAAGTCGCTGGGCAAGTAATTGATTTGTGAAATTGTGTGTAATCAAAATCCATCATAAAAATAAAAGAAAAGAGATTCTTCCAGGAAATGAAAAACAGACCGTGACAAAAAGCTATTGAGTATCTGATATCAAATCAAGAGATGCGTCATTGATAGAATACAACGATAAATTGAACACCACGAATCTGAATGAACATAGCTTTCAAAATAAATCAGGTTAACTAAACGCACACATACAAATAAATAAGTAAGATTTACTAGCCATTGCATTGAAAAGGTTGCAGAAGGGCATCTGTGGTTTCTTTGAAAGCTTAACGCTTGTGCAAGTTCCAGAAACATCACATAATTTTGTAAAGATTGTCTGTCGCTGTTGAGAGGTTGAAAACAATTTATAGAACAGCAAGGGATGCCCAATCGTTTAACATGTATGGGAAACATTGAATATGAGAGAAAAGTAGCAAGCAAGATAAAAACAGATAGCAGGAGTTCCTCTATGTTTGTCTCTCTCGCATTTTGACTTTTTCCTCGATGATTCCCAAGTGTTTCCCTTTCCTTCTTTTACCCGATGTCTCTTTCCCTCTCTCCATCCCTAAGCATTATTCTTTCAATCACTCTGTTCTGTCTATGACTGTATTTCCCCTTCCTTCTCTCTATCCCTCTGACCACATCTCAATGTTTCTATATCGCTCTCACCGCACTCCTTGTCACGGATTTGCCTTGTGTCTCACCTCTCCACATCTCGATCTCTGTAAGTCCCTGTTTTTCATTCCTCTCTCTCCCCGTCTCCACCTGTGCCAGTCTAGCTTCCACACTTTCTTCTTTTTTCTCCATTCCCCTCACCATATTTGACCATCTTTCCAACCCGAGCAATCGTCTGTCTATCTATCTCACTGTCTCTATCTCTTTCGTTCTCATTCCACGTCTTTCTCCATGAGATAGTCCGTTCTACTTGATTCTAGTACTTCTCTTTTACTCACCAATTTTGACACAATAGTGACCCCCAGCCCCATTCAGATTCCCTTGGGAATTGTTGAAATGCGCCTGAACCCTGTGTGTCTTTATGTATTCATTTCAACCTCATTTTTTCACGCTAATTTCACAAAGTGTGAATCTTCCACATGATACTTTCCGGTAATTGCATTCCCTTTTTCGTAATCCAATCTGATGTGATCGTAATTAATGATGGGCCGTTGGGTCAGGCAATGAGATCTGATCTGTCAATTGGTGGGCTATTAGAGTCATAGAGTCATAGAGGTTTACAGCATGGAAACAGGCCCTTCGGACACACTTGTCCATGCCGCTCATTTTTTAAAACCCCTAAGCTAATCCCAATAGCCCGCATTTGGCCCATATCCCTCTCCACCCAGCGAACCCATGTAACTCTTTAAATGCTTTTTAAGAGACAAAATATTGTTTAATATTTTTGATGTAGTGTGGCGGTCGGCTACTGGACGGGCCAATGAGTGTAGAGAAATGCCACAGAGTGATTATTACCCCCATTGCAAATGTCATGAAAATAAGAAGGTCTGGAAAATCTGTGTTCAGTTTTTCTCATTATTTAATTGCTTGAAGGATTGGTGTAAATGGATATCTCAGCACATTCTTTAACTGTTCTCTGAACTTAGTCTGAGTCACAGCATAAATTGCAGTGTTTGTACAACAACTAAGAAGCTGCAGCATGAAGCCCATGTCCTGAACATACCACTCCATCCATACAGACTGATCATATCCCAAATTCCACACCCGTCTCCATATGGAATATAACATTAACATTGACCATAACATGATAAAATTTGCTGAGATTGCAAACAATAAAATTATAGATTTCTTTCGGCTCTCCATCTCTGGATCTTTAGGATTATCTCCAGTGCTGTGAGCTCGAAGTCTCCTGCGGGCTCTGCTCGTCACTAAAATATGTTTGACGGTTGCAACATTGAGCAGCAGAATCAGGACAAAAGGGACACACGGGTTTAAAATGTTGTGGAGCAACTCCAATGTTAACCAGAATGGAGATTTCAAAACTTCCGTTTTGAAATCACAAAACCAAGGGACGTTATACAGCACGTAGCCACCTTCTAACATAAAATACCAGAAAATGTTCTTTAAACAGCTCAGCACAGTTACCGTTAAGAGAACGACAACAGCTTTTTTCTCACTGCAATATTCACTTTTCAGCTTCGGACAGCAGATTGCCACAAATCGATCAAGGGTGAAGGTGACGGTGAACCAGACAGAACAGTCAGTAGCTGCATAAAGCAGGACAGCATGGACATTACACACGGGGACTGACTTCAGGAAAAGTAACTGTTCACCAAAAACAATGGGAATGTGTCTCAGTATCAGGTCGAGGATCACGACCAGTAGATCCGCCGATGCCATAGCCACTAGATAGCAAGTGACACATTCGGAGAGACCACATTTCCTGCGCTTCAGGATTACAATTGCGATCAGGTTCACTGTTAGGAAGGGACACAGACACTGGATTCAGATATTAGGCGGGAGGAAAGTCAAAGTTTTAATTGACAAATCTCTAATTTTCACATTTGCTGCTGCAACCCGTGTTGTTTTGTAATGAATGATACTGACAGAATGGCCGGCAATAATGTATAAGGAAGCAGAGAGCACATTACAGATATTGGTTAGGAACAAAAATTGGGGGGGGGGGGGCGTCTGTGTAGCGAATGGGAGAACATGCAGTGATAGGTAACGTTACAGATGGCGGGGAGGTGGTGTTACTAGATATATATGGGGTTACAGGGATAGGAACTGGGTGGGACGGTTGTCATTGCAGGCGCGATTGGCCGAAAAGCCTCCTCATGCACTGTGGGGATTCTTTGATTCTATCTGTGTTATGGCGTTTTCCCCACTTCTCTGCTGAGTACAACATGATGACTTTCTGGGAAGCAATATTTACCAACTGCAGGGCTTAATTTTGTTAATGAACGGAAAGTTCTAGAAATACTGAAAATGAAATTAAATGATACACATGGATTTAATAACATGCTAGACATGTAAAAGCAGCACACATTTTCTCTTGAAACATAAAGGCAATGAAAACTTCTGGAACTTCAACAATTAATCTTTTTTTTTTCAGAAATGTGGAACTGGTGCAGAACACTTCAGTATAGTCCTTAAAATGTTGGGTGAATACTATTTAGATTTGAAATTTTACTTCTCTTTGCTGAAGTAGTTTAATTATTTAATTAAGTTTCAAGGTGTCTGGACTTTAGTCTGAATTGTATTCCAGTCTCTGCAGTGAAGTCTTTCAATTGCTCTAAAACACCCCTTCGCTGCCTGCGATGAATTCTAGACAGAACATTTCTGTTCCCAGTACCGGGATGTATGCCCCCCCTCCACCAACCCCCGGCCCCCTCAGATTTTGTATTCTTTCATTTTGAATGACTGATTCCAGACATGATGAACATGCCATTTAGATGTGCCTCCCTGTCCAACGATCAAGGTGCCAGGTTTACAAAGTCCATTCATTCAGATTTCCGAACTTGTTTGGGTAAAAAATAGAAGCAAGTTTTAGATATTGGTAGGTCCTATTTAAGGTGTATGTGATTGCAACGGAGATGTGATCAGGTTTCAGGCTGAGCAAATAAAGTTTCTCTGTTCTGTGGGAGTTTTATCCCCACATCCAACAGATTCTTTATTGTGCATTTTAGGTTCGAAATGCAAACTACCGATAACTGACGAGTAACCTGAGGGAGACCACTTCCTGTGTCCTGACGCCTGAGTCAAAAAACCATTTACCCCCGTTGGGGACAGGAAGGGTGGAGTAGTGCGTGTTGGGGGAAATGTGTCTCACAGTTCTCCTTGAAGCTGGAAACCGAGATTAGAGTGATGATTCTGATAAGCAATCCGGAAAAACTAACGTTGTGTGCTAATGAGAAGTTTGTAGGTTCAAATGTACCTGGTTATATGTATTGGTCCTGGAACATATCTTTCCTTATTAAGTTAAAAGAGTAATGGCCGAGTATTGTATTAAAATTCACTTTGTATATATAAGAAACATTTTTATTATTGTTAAAAAATAATTCGTAGTCGGGTGATGCCGTTTCCATCATGTTTGATAAAGCAAAAAATGAAAATTAACTGGTAGAATATTTTGAGAGAAGACCCAAGTTTGCATGGATCTGCCTAGTTGTAACACTAACTGGGCTCGTAACAAAAACAACCTCGGAATCGCTCCTCCATATTTCCCACAATGTCTGTGGCAATATGTCATGGAGGAAGCGAAGCTGACATAAGAAGAAGTCGTGAGTATTTGGAGGAATCTGTATGAAAGGGTAACACCCCGAATGGCTACTCTCACATATATGCACACCCAGACATATTTAATTTTATTCATGAAAAAACGCACACATGTACACAAGTTCATACTCAAAGTCACGTACAGACACACAAACAAATACATGCAACATACAGACACACACTGCCAAAGATAATTTCACATGCAGAAAGTCACAGTCACTCTGACGCACAACTACATGCACAAACAATCTCACTTACACATACACACACAAGCTCATGCACCAACATATGCACATAGAAATTCGAAGATGCCACCGGTGCAAGGAGCGGAACAGAATCATAGAGTCCTACAGTGCAGAAAGAGGCCATTCGGCCCATCGAGTCTGCACCAAACACAATCCCAACCAGGCCCTACTCACATATCCTTCCATATTTACCCACTCACCCATCTAAACTATGCATCCCGGGACATTAAGGGGCAATGTAGAATGGCCAATCAACCGAGCTCGCACATCTTTGAACTGTGGGAGGAAACCGGAGCACCCGGAGGAAACCCTCGCAGACACAGGGAGAATGTGCAAACCTCACACAGACAGCGACCCGGGCCGGGATTCGAACCCAGGTCGTGGAGCTGTGAAGCAGCAGTGCTAATCACTATGCTAGTGAACCACTGTGCTACCGGCAAGACAGATGAACTTAGAACCTTAATGCATGCGCGAAACGTGGATGCAGTTGCACGGCCAGAACATAGAACATAGAACATTACAGCACAGAACAGGCCCTTCGGCCCACGATGTTGTGCCGACCTTCATCTGAAACCAAGATCAAGCTATCCTACTCCCTACCATCCTGGTGTGCTCCATGTGCCTATCCAATAACCGCTTAAATGTTCCTAAAGTGTCTGACTCCACTATCACTGCAGGCAGTCCATTCCACACCCCAACCACTCTCTGCGTGAAGAACCTACCTCTGATATCCTTCCTATATCTCCCACCATGAACCCTATAGTTATGCCCCCTTGTAATAGCTCCATCCACCCGAGGAAATAGTCTTTGAACGTTCACTCGATCGATCCCCTTCATCATTTTATAAACCTCTATTAAGTCTCCCCTCAATCTCCTCCGCTCCAGAGAGAACAGCCCCAGCTCCCTCAACCTTTCCTCATAAGACCGACACTCCAAACCAGGCAGCATCCTGGTAAATCTCCTCTGCACTCTTTCCAGCGCTTCCACATCCTTCTTATAGTGAGGTGACCAGAACTGCACGCAATATTCCAAATGCGGTCTCACCAAGGTCCTGTACAGTTGCAGCATAACCCCACGGCTCTTAAACTCCAACCCCCTGTTAATAAAAGCTAACACACTATATGCCTTCTTCACAGCTCTATCCACTTGAGTGGCAAGCTTTAGAGATCTGTGGATATGGACCCCAAGATCTCTCTGTTCCTCCACAGTCTTCAGAACCCTACCTTTGACCCTGTAATCCACATTTAAATTTGTCCTACCAAAATGAATCACCTCATATTTATCAGGGTTAAACTCCATTTGCCATTTTTCAGCCCAGCTTTGCATCCTATCTATGTCTCTTTGCAGCCTACAACAGCCCTCCACCTCATCCACTACTCCACCAATCTTGGTGTCATCAGCAAATTTACTGATCCACCCTTCAGCCCCCTCCTCTCAGTCATTAATAAAAATCACAAAGAGCAGAGGACCAAGCACCGATCCCTGCGGCACTCCGCTAGCAACCTGCCTCCAGTCCGAAAATTTTCCATCCACCACCACCCTCTGTCTTCGATCAGATAGCCAGTTACCTATCCAATCGGCCAACTTTCCCTCTATCCCACACCTCCTTACTTTCATCATAAGCCGACCATGGGGGACCTTATCAAACGCCTTACTAAAATCCATGTATATGACATCAACCGCCCTACCTTCATCAACACACCTAGTTACCTCCTCAAAAATTCTATCAAATTTGTGAGGCACGATTTGCCCTTCACAAATCCGTGCTGACTATCCCGGATTAATCCGCATCTTTCTAAATGGTCGTAAATCCCATCCCTAAGGACCTTTTCCATCAATTTACCAACCACCGAAGTCAGACTAACCGGTCTATAATTACCAGGGTCATTTCTATTCCCTTTCTTAAACAGAGGAACAACATTTGCCACTCTCCAGTCCTCTGGCACCGTCCCCGTGGACAGCAAGGACTCAAAGATCAAAGCCAAAGGCTCTGCAATCTCATCCCTCGCCTCCCAAAGAATCCTAGGATACATTTCATCTGGCCCAGGGGACTTATCGACCTTCAGTTTATTCAAAACTGCCAATACATCCTCCCTCCGAACATCTATTTCCTCCAGCCTATTAGCCTGTAACACCTTCTCTTCCTGAAAAACATGGCCCCTCTCCTTGGTGAACACTGAAGAAAAGATTCGTGGACCAGAGACGTGGTTAAAAGAAGGACAGGAGTGACAGCTGAATATTCCGGGGTATAAGTGTTTTAGGCGAGACAGAGGAGGGGCTAGAAGAGGCGGGGGAGTAGAAATACTGGTTAGTGAGCATATTACAGCCGTCCAAAGGGTGGACAATTTGGAAGGATCATGTAACGAGACACTGTGGTTAGAGCTCAGAGACAGGAAGGGCGCAGTCACTATGCTGGGGGTATTCTACAGCCTCCCAACAGCCCACGGGAAGTTGAAGAACGGATATGCAAGGAGATTCTGGACAGGTGTAGAAAAATATATTTTATTTAGTGGGAGACTTTAATTTTATTCAGATAGACTGGAAATCCCTGAGGAATGAGGGTCAGGACAGGGAGGAATTTGTAAAATGTGTCCAGGAAAGTTCTTTGGGACAATATGTTGACAGTCCAACTAGAAAAGGGGGCTATACTGGACCTAGTACTGGGGAATGCGCCCGGTCAGGTAATCAAAGTTTCAGTGGGGGAACATGGGTGGCGAACTGTGACCACAATTCTGCAAACTTTCGGATAGTCATGGAAAAGGATGAGGGTTGTCCTATGGGTAAGGTGCTGAATTGGGGGAAGGTTAACTACGGCCGGATTAGGCAGGATTTGGTGGCTGTTGATTGGGAGAGGCTGTTCGAGGGTAAATCCAAATCTGGCATGTGGGAGCAGTTGATAGGCGTGCAGGACAGGCATGTGCCTGTAAAAAGGAAGGAGAGGAAAGGTAGTATTTGAGAGACGTGGATAACCAGAGAAATTGTGGGTCTTATCAAAAAGAAAAAAGAGGCATACATAAGGTCCAGGCAAGTAAAAACAGATGAAGCACTGGAGGAAGACAGAGAAAGTAGAAAATAACTCAAACAGGGAGTTATAAGGGCAAAAGGGGTCACCAACTGTCCTTGGCAGACAGGATTAAGGAGAATCCCAAGGCATTTTATACATACGTTAGGAACAAGAGGGTTGTCAGAAAAAGAGTTGAACCTCTCAAGAACAACGGAGGGGAATTATGCTTAGAACCCAAGGAAGCAGGTGAAATCCTAAATGAATGCTTTGCATTAGTATTCACAAAGGAGAGGGACACGTTGATTGGTAGTGTCTCAGAGGGATATGTAGACCCGTTAGTACAGATCACAATTACAAGGGAGGAAGTGTTAGGTGTTTTAGGAAGGATTAATGTAGAAAAATCCCCAGGGCCAGATGGCATCTGTCCAAGATTACTGAGAGACAAGAGATGAAATTGCTTGGCCTCGAACACAAATCTTTGTTTCTTCATTGTACACAGGTGAGGTCCCCGAGTATTGGAGGATAGCAAATGTGGGCCCGTTATTTTAGAAGGGTAGCAAGGATAGCCCGGGTATTTATAGGCCAGTGAGCTTGACGTCCGTGGTAGGGAAATTGTTGGAGAAGATTCTTAGAGATAGGATCCATACACATTTGGAACTGAATAGTCTCATTAGCGATAGACAACATGGATTTGTACAAGGGAGGTCAGGCCTCACAAATTTGGTTGAGTCTTTTGAGGAGGTGACAAAAATGATTGATGAGGGAAGGGCCGTGGATTTCGTCTACATGGATTTTAGTAAAGCATTTCACAAGGTCCCTCATGGCAGGCTGGTGCAAAAGCTTAAATCTCACGGGATTAAAGGTGAACTCGCTATATGGGTACATTGCAGGCTTGGCCATAGAAGACAGAGGGTAGCAGTGGAGGGGTCTTTTTCTGATTGGAGGTCTGTGACTAGTGGTGTTCCGCAGAGCACTGTACTGGGACCTCTGCTGTTTGTGATATATATAAATGATTTGGAAGAAGATATAGCTGGTCTGATTAGTAAGCTTGAGGACGACACAAAGATTACTGGAGTTGTGGATAGTGATGAACATTGTCAGAGAATACAGCAGGATATAGATAGGCTGGAAAATTGGGTGGAGAAATGGCAGATGGAATTTAATCCAGATAAATGGCGAAGTGATGCATTTTGGTAGATCTAATGCAGCGGGGAGCTATACAATAGATGGCAGAACCATCAGGAGTATAGACACACAGAGGGATCAGGGTGTGCAAGTCCACAGACGCTTAAAGGTGGCAGCACAGGTGGAAAAGGTGGTGAAGAAGGCATATGGCATGCTTGTCTAAATTGGACGGGGCATAGAGTGTAAAAGTTGGCATTTGATGTTGCAGTTATATAGAACGTTGGTTCGGCCACATTTGGAATACTGCATCCAGTTCTGGTCGCCACACTACCAGAAGGACGTGGAGGCTTTTGAGAGAGTGCAGAGCTGGTTTACCATCTGGTATGTTGCCTGGTATGGAGGGTATTAGCTATGAGGTGAGATTGAGTAAACTAGGAGTGTTCTCCCTGGAAAGAAGGAAGTTGAGGGGCGACCTAATAGAAGTTTATAAAATTATGAGGGGCATAGATAGGGTGAACAGTTGAAAGCTATTTCCCAGGTCAGTGGTGACAAACACCAGGGTTCACAAGTTCAAGGTGAGGATGGCCAGGTGCAATACAGATATGCAGTGGACGTGTTTTCCACAGAGGGTGGTGGGAGCTTGGAGTGCACTCCCAAGCAAGGTGGTTGAGGCAGACACGCTAGGATCATTTAAGACTTATCTAGGTAGCCACATGAACAGACTGGGAATAGAGGGATACAAACGGATGGTCGCGGTCGGAACACATGATCGGTGCAGGCTTGGAGGGGCGAAGGGCCAGTTCCTGTGCTGTATTGTTCTTTGTTTCTTTGTTTGTTTCTCAAGCGATGTTTTTCAAGCTCCATCATCATTCCCTCTAATTCTATCTATCTCTCGTTCTACGCTTTAGAACTGTCTTCTACGTTAAATCTCGAATACCGTTCTATTTCAATTTCTTACAGCTATGATGTAACACGATATTCTGCACTCTCTCCTTTCCTCCTCCCCTATGTACTCGATGAATGGTATGTGTGGCGTGTGCAACATACAGGAAGCAATACTTTTCTCTGCGTCCCAATACATATGAAAACAATACATCAAATTAAGATAAACGAACCATGCAGACATGCACTCGCCCTCAGAAACCCAAGCACACCAAAAACACACACAATTACACACTCAATCACACAAGAAAGACAGGGGAGATGTTTGAATTTAGGCTGTCTGGGATGTAGCAATTGGCACGTCAGTGTTACCGACAGATGCCAGATGTGATATATTCTTTCCTTTCACTCAGTTATTTATCTTCTGTCTCCAACAAATACCATTTCAGAGAAGGAGTGTTTAACACATCCAGTGCGGTTATCTGTAAATGCTGCCAAAAGACAAATCTTATTTTAAAATTCAAGTGCAATCATTACTCCACGTGGAATGGAAAACACATCAGCCACTCTCTCCTGAAACAGATACTCGCGCACGCTGATTGAGAAGGATAACATACAATTGGATTATCAGGAGTATAAACCAACAACACATCATTATTTTGAGTATAAATCAATAACACATCATCACTTTGCACTTCTTCAGATGGTGCTTGAAAACGCTGCCGGCCTGATAACATTTCAACTAGTTTCTCGAAGACAATTGGGGGTTGAAAACTTTTGGCTTTTACTCCACATTTTTTGATGTTCTATGGTGAAGAAGTTTAAAGTTTCAAGTTTATCCATTAGTGTCACAAGTAGGCTTACTTCCTGCAATGACCTTCCTGTAAAAATCCCCGAACAGCAGGTTTTTAAAAAAGCACCTTTCATTGGCTGAGGTGATTCTAAAATGCATTTTAAACTGAAGTGGGATCGCTTACTTCTGAGACATCTGCTTTTCGAAACATTTTTTACTTCCTCCCTGCCTCTTTCTCCGCTCCCTGCGCTGTCCTCTGAAGTTCTTATTGCAAAGTATGTGCTACAGTGATAATAGTGATCTGGAGGGTGCAACAAAACACTATGAACTGGACCAACTGCGCCATCATGTTTTTGAGGAATGAAGCCTTGCGGTTCGTGAATCAGAAATGTCACATCACAATGATCGTTTACTCCACGTTGTTCCTCGTGGCTCCATTGCTCTTGATATTAAAATGCTATTTTAACCCGGCTGTTTGGCGGTGAGGAGCCATCTGAGTGTGGGTGATATGAACTATGTCACTCTGGTGGAAGCTTCATCTCCGAGAAGGCAACGTTTCGTTCTCCTGAGCCGAAAGTGGACGGAATGGTTTACTGTTCGAGAAATAAGGTACCATGGTTGCTCTCAGGCGACTTGTCAATGACTGACATGACACACTGGGCACTGACACACACCAAATGTATATCGTATATTGGGAGCATTTCCAGTTTCTGTAACATCTACACCATTGAATTTGGGGCCCTGAAGCGACTCATTCAATATCAGTCATTCCCTATCCAAGGAAGATGATGAGAACCCTGATCTTGCCTCTCCTCTCTGAGGCACGAAGCAGTGTCTACACCTCACATTGCCTGCATGTACTCTGCCACATGGAGGAAATTTGATGGAGAGCATAATAAAAGATGATGGGCATGGCATGAAATCCTGTCTGGAAAATTCCGGATCCTAGAACTAAACTAGCACTGTCAGCACCGTCCTCACACTAGCGTGTGCGTCAGGTTGAACTCCAGGGCACAGCTCAATTCCCATCTGCTTGTTGAATCAGAATCGCCTCAATCCAGGCTGCTGAGTTTGATAACATATGGTAACCCATTTTTGGAAAATCAGGTTTGGTAAGGCGAAACCCTCTCCTTGTCCTTCTTCACATATTTCCCCTCTTTGAAGCAGCTGCTCCATTCGTTTCTCATGTTTTAATTCCAGGTGCAGCAAAATTAGAATCTCCATTCTTTACCAGTGTGAGCTGATCAAATCTTCTGCCCTCCCTGATTCATGCAGCAGCTCCGATCACGACATTCCACATCCCCCACAGTAATATTCCAAGAACAAAAGATTGTCAACCCCCTTCAACTGCAAGCGAGCAGTGTCGTCCTCTGACATGAGCCGGGAGTGGTTTCCCTGTGCTGCTAAACATATGTTCAGCTGAGCATTGCGAAGGGAGGCGACAGAATGCGTTTCAAATGATTAGTTGAAAGCACTGCAGTCCTGTACAACATGTAGGACCATATGGCAGAGACTGAGATGTGAATGGCAACGCCACTCATTCCAGTTCATGGTTGGCTGCACCATCACTGCGTCGCCATTCAAGTTGATTTTCGACGAAGGCAAAAAAATCATGGCAAGAAGTTTCACAACACCAAGTTAAAGTCCAACAGGTTTGACTTGTTGGACTTTAACCTTGTGTTGTAAAACTTATGACTGTGTTTTCCCCAATCCAACGCCAGCATCTCCACATCAGAAAAATCATGGCCAGGGAGAGTTATTGAATATCAAAATATCACATTAGAAAACGAATAAATAAGGGTTAAAACTTGCAGGAGCATGGGTGAATGAGGGAATGATTTGCATGAAATGATTAAACTTTGCCTCAGGAGATAATCAATCACAAGAAGATAAATATTTAAATTGAGCCAGACCAGAAACAATTGTAAGGCAGTGAGCACAGGAGAGGTGGGTGAAGGATATGGATATCAACAGCATGTTTTGGATTGGTTGTGGGCTTTAGTGGAGTACTCGAAGTTTCACCGTAACATTATCTGAGTCGAGTTTGGATTTGACAATGACACAGAGACGACATTAGTCAGGAACTCGGCGGAGGAAGAGCAGGTGATCCATTTTCTCATATAGATTGCAGTTTACAAAATTGTAGATGGAGAGAATGCAGAGTGAGAATTTCGCTCAGCGTGAAATACATTGCAGATCATGTGAGCAGATGTGTTCCAGTTCCGGTATTTGTCAGGAAGGCCGTGGATTCCATGAACAAAGAAATGTGTTACTGACTGAGGATGTCTATCATTTTCCAAAATGTGAATAATAATGGAAAACCCTAATGACATGCAACATGTTTAATAGCTTGCGTAAATGGACAGAAACTTACCCGGGACACCGACAATAGCCACGATGGGATAGTAGAATGCTTGAATAACCTGAAGTGTATAATAGATCCGCAGAGCCAAAGACATCTTTTCATAATCTACAGAAAGTTTGTAAAGCGCCCAGTTCATACCCCTGTCGCCTGTTGTCAAATTCCGATCAGCCGCTCTCAGATTCAGATCCATTGTAGTGAGATTCCAGTCTGTTGTTCCCATTATTCTACCCATTGTTGTCGCATTCCGGTATATTCTTCTCGGTTTCCGAGTTCTCCTCCTTTCTGGAGCTGCTGAGTTCTATTAGTGACAGAGGTTTTTCTCCCTCTGACACTATATGGCAACACATGAAAAGCAGCCTCCTTATTAATAGAAATACAGAACCCTCCAGTGACGCAGCTCGGAGGTAGGGAGACTAACGTTAATTGCATTCGTTGAACAAACAGCTCCCGTTAACCACTGTGATTTCAACACGTTGTCTCACACAATATTGCAAAACATTGATCCATTCTGGAAGAGATGCGTGAGGGTCCCATATAGAAGGAATGATAGAACAATCCGAAAAAACTGAACATAATATTTCAATCTTGCATGGATATGGGAGACTCCAAGGTTTTAAGTCACCCATCATATTTACAATGCCAGAGACTGACGAATCTTGAATGTACACAGCTGGTGACGAAAAGTTTTGGGAAATAAAAATCCTCTTATCTCGGATAAAATAATTTGTTCCTTGTCAAATGCATGTGTTCGAAAGAGATTCAGATATCTTAATGGGAATGATGTCTGATGTTCCAGATGGAAACATTTGATGAAACAGTGGAGAGTGTTAATGAGAAGACTCGGCTGTTGTCCAGCATAAGGATGTCCAGTGTAGTGTTTGATCCAGTGTACTGAGATTGAAAATTAACCCTATGTAATGAAGAGGCAGTGAAAGTGTTAACATTGGAACATAGTGACATCATCTGTACCAAAAGTGAAGAGTATGCCATTCAGCCGTCCGAAACTGCTCTGGAATTAAAAGTGATCGTCGCTGACCAGACATCTCATTGCCTGTATTTTTTTTCTAAATGTAACGATATTTTAAGTATTCTATGGGTTTCAATGAAATCAACTTTCATTTTTCGAAATTCTGCGGAATGCTGGACATAATTACTCTCCTCTCTTCCGAGGAGAGTCTGCTTTTCCGGGAGCAAATATGGAGAACAATCATTGCATTTTCTCGAAGGCAATGATGGGTTTTCAAATGTAAGGTGACCAGAAATATACACGGCTCTCCTGATGCCCTTTTACCAATCTTCTGTACAAATGAGGCAAAACTCCAGCAGTCATATCCTCCTGCGGTAAAATCAGCATATTTTCATCCCGCATGATTGCTTGATAAATCTGCATGTTAGACTTCAGTGACCTTGCCCCGTCCACAATGGTCCCTTTTTATATCGACACTTTCTAATCCCTTCAATGCATGGCATTCATTGCACAAATGTTCTTTCCACCAAAGTAAATAGCATCCGACTTTTCCACAATGCCAAACTTTTGCCATGCTGTTTCTCACTCACTGCATATGTCCCAATTATTGTGAAACCGTTGTGAACTTGTCACTTCCACAAACATAGAAACATTACATGCGGTCCCCAGATCAAAATCATATTTATATATATTGTTGAAAGCTGAGTCATGAACACCGATCTCTGCCATAATCTCAAGAGTCACAGCCTGCCTCCGCCAGATTGACCCATTTAATCCGCCTGGACTATCTGACCGTTATTCGATCATTGTTTAATGTCAATAGATTCCCTGTTATACGTGTCCATGAATTTAGATATCAAACTACTGTAGTGGTTTTATGAAAAAGTACCGTAAGTCTTACATTTTTGTTAGTGGGGTCAGTCCATTCACCCATTCATCCATCCTTCTTTCCATCCATCCATACTTCTTTCCATCCATCCATCCATCCATCCATCCATCCATCCATCCATCCATCCATCCATCCATCCATCCATCCATCCATCCATCCATCCATCCATCCATCCATCCATCCATCCATCCATCCATCCATCCATCCATCCATCCATCCGTCCATCCGTCCATCCGTCCATCCGTCCATCCGTCCATCCGTCCATCCGTCCATCCGTCCGTCCGTCCATCTATCCATCCGTCCGTCCGTCCGTCCGTCCGTCCATCCATCCGTCCGTCCGTCCGTCCGTCCGTCCGTCCGTCCATCCTTCCATCCATCCATCCGTGCATCCATCCGTCCTTCCATCCATCCATCCAACCATCTATTCACCTATCTTTCCTTCATTTCTTCCTTCCTTCCTTCCTACCTTCCTTCGTTCCTTCCTACCTTCCTTCCTTCCTTCCTTCCTTCCTTCCTTCCTTCCTTCCTTCCTTCCTTCCTTCCTTCCTTCCTTCCTTCCTTCCTTCCTTCCTTCCTTCCTTCCTTCCTTCCTTCCTTCCTTCCTTCCATCCTTCCTTTCTTCCTTCCTTTCATCCTCCCTTCCTCCCTCCCTCCTTCCCTCCCTCCCTCCGTCTCTCCTTCCCTCCCTCCCCCACTCCATCTCTCCCTCGCTCCCTCCCAACCTCCCTCCCTACCTCCCTTCCTTGTAATTGTAAGGGTTTTTAAATGATGTTTCGCACTGTTTGGCTTCACCAGAGACTTTGGTTTTGGTTTGGTACTTCAATGCGTCGGACTAAGTCTAAATTAAAGCTTCAGGTTATTTAAATAAGAGGCTGCTGCCACGTATATAAACCTACATCAATTTTTAATTTCAAAATCTGGAGTCCAAAATTCTCCTTCGAACAAATAATGTGCTCCTTATATGAAATTGGAAACAAAAAACAAGTGTTGGATTCCGACACTTAATTCCAAATGCTCTGGTCAGAGATAGCTGATAGCCAAGATGATATGATTGCCATTGTTATCGAGAAACTGAAATGGAACAAATTGAGAGTAAAGTTAATGACACCATCAGGGACATTTCAGCTGAGCGAGGCTGGTATGTGGGAGTGTGCAGAAGATTTCCTTTCCTGCACTTGCACTGATGCCGTTTGGTCTCACCGTTTCTGAGGACAATGTTGAGGATTTGCATGGGAAATCGATCCCGAACGAGTGTCAGTCTGTTGTCACCTCTGCTGGCTCTTCAATACTAATGGGTTTGGACATACTTGCGAATACTGATGGACGATCCTGGCACATACACGCGACTTATATTTAGTGACTGCGTTCAGATTGCAGTTAGAAGATGTCAATGAGGTCGTGTCCTGTTCTGGCCTCGGCACCCTCTCTGACACTACCATCACATTCGAGGTGCAGGTAAACCTTAACCCCCGTTGCTGGAATTATAGAATCATGTGTAGGTAGGTGAGAATGGGTAAATACCGCAGGTGTCCTTCTCTAAAGCATATTATTAAAACAAAAGTTCCTTTACCCGAAAACGCGAGTTTTATATTCACAAACACTGGTCTTAGTATTTTACATAATACGGCATGTTTTCACGACTCCAACACCACATATTTTATACACAGGCAGGAGTCTTCAATCTCAGGCATGACATTCCCTGAGGTTGTGGTGTTTGACTTCACCAAATTGGCTAAAGATGAGCATCTTTGGAGCAACGGCATTCAGGAGGAGGTCGGGGTGGATCAACCACTCTGTCATTCTGCCTCGAAGTTCTGCAAGTGCCTTAGCATGTCTTTAACACTGAACATATGGGTAATCCATAATTTTGGACGGCCATGGATGAGAATATCGTCAGCTGCATGTTTGGGTGCCACACATTAACTGCAAACCTTTAGTCTGATCCTTTGAGTGTTTGGTCACAGATCACTGCCTGTAGAACATTGCTGGGGAAACAATACTCCATTGTTATCTCTTCACCAGGATGGCACCTTTATGGGAGAACAAAGAACAAAGAACAGTACAACACAGGAAACAGGCCCTTCGACCCTCCAAGCCTGTGCCGCTCCTTGGTCCAACTAGACCAATCGTTTGTATCCCTCCATTCCCAGGCTGCTCATGTGACTATCCAGGTAAGTGTTAAACGATGTCAGCGTGCCTGCCTCCACCACCCTACTAAGCAGCGCATTCCAGGCCCCCACCACCCTCTGTGTTAAAAAACAGCCCTCTAATATCTGAGTTATACTTCGCCCCTCTCACCTTGAGCCCGTGACCCCTCGTGAACGTCACTTCTGATCTGGGAAAAAGCTTCCCACCGTCCACCCTATCTACCCCTTCATAATCTTGTATACCACTCTTTGATCTCCCCTCATTCTCCGTCTTTCCAGGGAAAACAACCCCAGTTTACCCAGTCTCTTCTCATAGCTAAGACCCTCCATGCCAGGCAACATCCTGGTAAACCTTCTCTGCACTCTCTCTAACGCCTCCACGTCCTTCTGGTAGTGCGGCGACCAGAACTGGACGCAGTTCTCCAAATGTGGCCTAACCAGCGTTCTATACAGCTGCATCATCAGACTCCAGCTTTGATACTCTATACCCCGTCCTATAAAGGCAAGCATACCATATGCCTTCTTGACCACCTTCTCCACCTTGGCGCTTGTGGTATGCACCCCCCTGGCTCATTACAGCTTCCAAAGCTGTCTGTATAAGGACATTAATTTTGCTCATATCCCCACGGCTTAATTATCAATCACCTTGCAGTGAAGCTCTGTGGTCAGGGATCATTCCCTGCAAACTTTATGGATTCTGCTTTATTTCCATCTCGCTCAAGGGTCGACTCACTGCATTCAAGATTTCTCACTTTAAGCCGTTGCTGGTTAAATGATTTTCTCAGTTGTGGAAGTGTCCTGCCCAAGTTCACACTCCCGTTCCTAGTATATCATAAACCTGACTCATTTGGTTCAGCCGCACCTGAAAACGGTGATAGAAAACGGGATACAAAAGAATGGTCTAGTTTGGACCAGGGAGCGGCGCGGGCTTGGAGGGCCGAAGGGCCTGTTCCTGTGCTGTATTGTTCTTTGTTCCTGTTGTATTTGGGAATCCGCTTTAATTTTCACGTGCTTTCAGAGTTTCCAGTTTCTTAAAAATATTTTTCAATGCGGAAATGGGGCTGCGTGTATGTATGAAAGAAGAAAATGAGACACCTTTTGTCAAGCTGTCAGCAACATACTATCCGAGGTGGCAAACGACAGCTTATTGTTTGACTGTGGATCTCATGAGGAAGCCATTTTGAATCATTCACATATAATTTCAGCTCGTGATATTGCCAACCTCTTTGACGCCGCTAATCTGGGTTTCCTATCATTCAGGGTGAAGATATATATGCACCCCCTGTTCTATTTTATTTCCTTATGCGTCCGCAACGTAGGGCTTTTACCTGGTCTGCTGAATTTGGGATAAGAGAACTGTGATTTTTGCAGGCTGCTCAGCTTGCATGTATTCGTAATGTTCCAAAACTGGAGAGAGTCAAACTGAACTCACTTATTTCTCTCACAGTGCTTCCGTGTGCAAAGTTGATAATGTTTGTGCAATATAGGTGGTCTGTTGCCCCATAGCTTCCGTTTGTCAGGTTTTCTTTTATCGGGACTCTCAGCACACTGGCCAGAGTTTTATCTGAGAATTATTCTGTATTCGTACATTTAAACGAGGGGGTATATCATTACAACAAAACATACGTCAGCAAACGAAAAGTCAACTGGCGGGGGAAAATACCTTTACAATTATCCAAATCTTAAACTGAAATGGAATAAAACCATCGTTCATAATTAACGTCAAAGTGAGAGTCCGGTCCGTATTTCTTTAGGTACATATTATATTTCAGATGGGTTTAGCTTGTTTAAAGCAGGAGTTCCTGAACGACTTCGTCAGTAATGATGGAACAGCAAGCTCGTGCTGGTATCCAGAGGAGATATCAAGTATGCAGATGAGCCAGGTTTATTTCCGACAAGTGGGTTCGAGGAGTTGGGTTCCAGCTCTTTTTTTTGAACTGGGCGGCACGGTAGCACAGTGGCTAGCACTGCTGCATTACAGCTCCAGGAACCTGGGTTCTATTCCCGGCTTGGGGCACTGTCTGTGTGGAGTTTGCACATTCTCCTCGTGTCTGCGTGGGTTTCCTCCGGGTACTCCGGTTTCTTCCCACACTACAAAGATGTGCGGGTTAGGTTGATTGGCCAGGTTAATAATTGCCCCTTAGAGTCCTGAGATGCGTAGGTTAGAGGGATTAGCGGGTAAATATGGAGGAGCAGAGAGATCTTGGGGTCCATATCCACAGATCTCTAAAGGTTGCCACTCAAGTGGATAGAGCTGTGAAGAAGGCATATAGTGTGTTAGCTTTTCTTAACAGGGGGTTGGAGTTTAAGAGCCGTGGGGTTATGCTGCAACTGTGCAGGACCTTGGTGAGACCGCATTTGGAATATTGCGTGCAGTTCTGGTCACCTCACTATAAGAAGGATGTGGAAGCGCTGGAAAGAGTGCAGAGGAGATTTACCAGGATGCTGCCTGGTTTGGAGTGTCGGTCTTATGAGGAAAGGTTGAGGGAGCTGGGGCTGTTCTCTCTGGAGCGGAGGAGATTGAGGGGAGACTTAATAGAGGTTTATAAAATGATGAAGGGGATCGATCGAGTGAACGTACAAAGACTATTTCCTCGGGTGGATGGAGCTATTACAAGGGGGCATAACTATAGGGTTCATGGTGGGAGATATAGGAAGGATATCAGAGGTAGGTTCTTCACGCAGAGAGTGGTTGTGGTGTGGAATGGACTGCCTGCAGTGATAGTGGAGTCAGACACTTTAGGAACATTTAAGCGGTTATTGGATAGGCACATGGAGCACACCAGGATGGTAGGGAGTGGGATAGCTTGATCTTGGTTTCAGATGAAGGTCGGCACAACATCGTGGGCCGAAGGGCCTGTTCTGTGCTGTACTGTTCTATGTTCTATGTTCTATATGTAGGGGTCCGGCCTGGGTGGCAATGTGGTCGGTGCAGACTCGATGGGCCGAATGGCCTCCTTCTGCACTCTAGGGTTTCTATGGATGCTGGCGGTTGGCATGCTGGCACACAACAGCACAGTGCTAGATGGTTCTGCCACCAAGAGGACCGCCTGTGCATTCCTTTATACCTGGAACGACAGGTTCTTGCAATGGAGTTGTTGAGGCGGAGCAGTGTACTCTACGCGTAGTTATGAAGCACACATTTTCATCCTTTTGACCCTCATTTCAGTGAACGGCTGTTGATGCACATCCCGGACCTACGTGAGGATGGGAGAAAACATCCCAGGGATCCACACTGGAGCATGTTGAAGTCTAATGACACTTACCTATTGGACCATTTTAGGGGATTATAACGCAGGGCTCGCTCAAAGAGATATAGCGAGAGAGGGAGAAGTATAAAAGTTGACTGAGGTTATTTTAGAGCGAGTTTCATGCATCAGCATGCAGTGGCTTATGAGTTAACATGTAGAAGTGAGTCTGTGGAATGCAGATATCTGGAATTTTTTTCAGATATATGGAAGCTTACAGAGATAAGCAGCACATGAATTTATGTGAACACGTTGTACATAAATGGAAATGATATTACCGAGGGCTTGATGCAGGTGGGAAATGTGAGGCAAATACAGATAGAGTGTCAGACCAAGCACGTATGATGTAAAGGCATTTCCAACATTTCAAACCATCCAAGTATTCTAGGAGGAGGTACGCACGAATATTGGGGTTTGAAATACAACGAGAAAGCCCCACATTGCAAAAGGCACTACTCTTTAAAATGCCTACATTCGACATTGAAGCATTATGGGATACTCAGTATGTTTGATCTGCAGATCTGGTCCAGAATGCTGGGCCTTGTGTACAACTGTGCCAAAAAATCATCTCTTATTAACAATTGGGTTGCAGACCTGAATTATGACGGAGAAACGTTTGCAAGAATCTCTTGCGGAATTAAAAAGAAAACAATTGTACAGCAGAGATAGAGACCATTCGTCCAATTGTGCCTCTTCCTGCTGTTTAACACGGCTATCTAATTATTTCTTCAACATCCTGTCCATCACACACACTGCTACTGAATCAAAATGAATTGGTAGTGGTAGGGAAACTATTCGAGAAAATTCCAAAGGAAATAATTAATATCTACTTGGAAGGCATGGGTTTATTTCAGATCAACAGCATGGCTTTGTCAGAGAGGGGTCATGCCTAAAAGAATCTTTCGAAAATGTAATCAAGTATGTGGGTAAGGGAAGATCAGTTCATGTAGTTTATGTGAACTTTAGCAGTCTTTGATAGCGAGCCACAAGGAGATTGACTGAGAAGGGGAAATAACGTTGCATTCAGGGAACGGAGCGAGGTGAATCAGAAACTGGCTTGTAATAGGACACAAATGGAGCTGATCAAAGGTTGTTCGATTGACTGGAGGCCGGTATCGAGTGGTGTATCACAAGGGTAAATATTGGGACCCATATTGTTTGTTATGTACATAAATGATATAGACGAAAGTGTTGTGGAACTTCATGCAAGTTTGCAAATGACTTCGATTTATTAGGTGGTTAACAGAGAAGACGGCGGTCGTAAGTTACAGGAAGATATAGATGAGTTGATCAGATAGACAGGGTTGTGTCAGATGGTATTTAACCATTATACGTGGGTGGTAAGACATTTTGAAAGAAGAAACAAGATGAGGGCGAATTTAGTGAATGGCAGGAGGGTGAGGAGCTCAGAGGAACAGAATGAATTTGGCGTATATAATCACAGAGTCCTGAAGGCGGCGCAGCAAGTGCATAGGATAGTTAAGAAGGCAGATGGAACACTTGCTTTCATTGGTTGTGTTATAGAATATAGGAACAAGAGGGTAATGTTGCAGTTGTAGAGTCCATTGGTGACGTCACAGCTGGAGTACTCTGTGCAGTTCTGATCACCTCACTATCGGTAGAATGTGATAGCAGTAGAGGGGGTACAGAGGAGTTTCACCAGGATGTTGACTGCAGTGGAGTATTTGAGCTAAAAGTAGCGAATGAATAGGTTTGGATTGTTTTATTTAGAGCAGAGAAGTTCAAGGCAGACATGATTGAAGTGTGTAAGATTTTGAGGGTATTGGACAAGATGAGCAGGGAACAGTTGTTCCCCTTGATTGAGGAGTCAATCACGAGGGGCATAGTTTTACTGTAAGAGACAGACAATTAAGAGGGAATTTGGGAATAAAAACGTTTTCTCTCAGAGGTTGATGGTAGCCTGGAATGCATTGCCTGATAAGGTGCTCGAGGCCGGAAACATTGAAACCTCTAAAAATATTTGGCTGAGCAAGTGAATTGTCACAACATTCAAGTAATAGGATGAGTGCAGGAAAATGGGATTATTGGTAGTTATGGTTGGTGCAGACTTGATGGAACGAAGGGTATTTTCTACACTGCATGACTTTAGGTTATTCAATCTCTGTTCATAATTAAACACTCCAGTGCAGGCAACATCCTGGTAAATTTCTGCTGCACCCTTTTCGATGCTGTTATGCTTCCTATAAAGTGGATTCCGGAAATGCACACAATGCTCTAGCTGTAACCTGCCTGACATTTTATATATTTCTGCCAGAAACTTCCTCTTCTTAAACTCTCCGTCTCGCTACTGAAGGCAGATAAAACTGATGCGTCACCTGTGATGCAACTGTTACCCACCTGTGTTTCAACCATAAAGCACTGGCGTAAATGTAAAGCAACGTCATTCTGATCCCGGCTGCTTCCCAGGACACTGCAGCTCATCCGGTTGTCCATTCAATTGTTTGTCCTGCCGAAATGCATCTCTCAAATTCATCGAGATTAAATTCCATTATCCACTGATCAGCCAAAGTTAGCAACTGGTCGAGACGCCACAAGACAGTAAGGCGAAATTTCTCACTATTTACCATCACTCACTTTTCGTTTAATTCCCCAACTTACGATGTATCCTCCTGAACACAAGTCTAGATTATTTATATGAATCACAAACTGCAATAGTCCCAAACATAATCCCTGTGGGACGCCATTGCCTTCAAGTCAGCAAATAACATCGACCATCACCTTCCTGCCACTTAGCCAATTCTGTACTTTTTTCCCCAAATATCCTTGGATCCCATCATCTCTGACCTACGTTGTCCCTTTCCCATGTGGGAACTAATCAAAATCCTTGCTTAAGAACAAGTGGAATTCGTAAAATTCATTGCCCAAATCGATACAACTCGTCAAGCCTTTGAAAAGGTCAATCAATTTGGTCGGACATGACATCCCCTTAACAAACGTATCCTTACATTTCTTTATTAAACACTGCCTCTCCAGATGCAGATTAATTATCTTTTTCACATCTGCTTCCAATAGCTTCACTATAACCGATGTAAGGCTGACTGGTCTGTAGATTCCTGGTTATTCACGACCTTCCGTCTGCAAGAATAGTACCAGATTGGTTGTCCACCAATCCTTTGGCACTTCTGCTGTGGAAAGAGAAGAATTGAATATTGTTTCCAGCTTCCCTATATGTTCATCTCTTGCCTCATTCAGCATCCTGAGATAGATTTCCGCTGGCACGGAAGATTTATGTGTTTTTAGGCCGACACACAAACTCTGCTCCATCTATGTTAACTTCTTTAGTTCTTTACGTTTCAAGGATCCACGTTATAGCAGGTATACGATAACATTGAAAAGGGTGCAGAGGAGATTTACCAGGACGTTGCCTGGACTGAGGAGATTTAATTGTGAACAGACATTGAATAATCTAGAGTCATAGAGTCATACACACATCTCTTTGATTTCTGTACCCATGTTGCCTATCTCACTGGTGAACATCGACACAAAATATGATTTTTTAAACCTTTCCACGCCCTCTGGTCCTACCCACAAATCACCACTGTTGGCACTCTTTCTCCGACCCCCTTTATCCTTTTGAACTTAATGGACTTGCAAAACAAAATTGGTACTTTGCTATATTCCACCTGCCGTGATAGCATCCGCTGATGTCCCCTTTTTACTCCTTAATTGCCTTTTTAACTTCCCTCAACAAAACAACAAAGAACAAAGAACAGTACAGCACAGGAAACAGGCCCTTCGGCCCTCCAAGCCTGTGCCGCTCCTTGGTCCAACTAGACCAATCGTTTGTATCCCTCCATTCCCAGGCAGCTCATGTGACTATCCAGGTAAGTCTTAAACGATGTCAGCGTGCCTGCCTCCACCACCCTACTTGGCAGCGCATTCGAGGCCCCCACCACCCTCTGTGTAAAAAACGTCCCTCTGATGTCTGAGTTATACTTCACCCCTCTCAGCTTGAGCCCGTGACCCCTCGTGATCGTCACCTCCGACCTGGGAAAAAGCTTCCCACTGTTCACCCTATCTATACCCTTCATAATCTTGTATACCTCTATTAGATCTCCCCTCATTCTCCGTCTCTCCAAGGAGAACAACCCCAGTCTACCCAATCTCTCCTCATAGCTAAGACCCTCCATACCAGGCAACATCCTGGTAAACCTTCTCTGCACTCTCTCCAATGCCTCCACGTCCTTCTGGTCGTGCGGCGACCAGAACTGGACGCAGTACTCCAAATGTGGCCTAACCAGCGTTCTATACAGCTGCATCATCAGACTCCGGCTTTTATACTCTATACCCCGTCCTATAAAGGCAAGCATACCATATGCCTTCTTCACCACCTTCTCCACCTGTGTTGCCACCTTCAAGGATTGGTGGACTTGCACACCTAGGTCCCTCTGTGTTTCTATACTCCTGATGACTCTGCCATTTATTGTATAACTCCTCCCTCCTGCACATTCTATACAGTTCTCGGGCTTCTGCTGTTTTGAACCCTCAATATTTATCATAAGCCTATATTTATCGCTTGCTCCAATGTTGCATGCCCCTTGATCTCCACTATTTCCTCGATATGCACTTTTCAATGAATATTTGGACACATCTGTTTTCCTCACTGGAAGATGTTGCCTCTGCATTGTCATTTTTTTGCTCGAATGAGCCTCATTGTTCTGTCGCAGATCAACATAGAAGATTCTGCTTCCAATCCACTCTGCCCAAATCATTCCTGATCGTTTTAAAATCAGCCCACCACAGATGAAAATTTTGATTTCGCGCCCATCATTACCCTTTTCCAGAACAATCTTGAAACTAACAGAGTTAAGATCACTGTCTGAAAATGCTCCCCCAATGATACTATGAGACATTGCCCGTCTTTGTTTCATAAAATTACTTTAATTTTAGACCTTCTAACGTTCTGGGTTCAAGGACCGTTGAATGCATTTTTTAAGAATTCTGTTCGCTTTGAACTATCTCAGTATGAATGTAGAAATTACTGACAGCAGCTTGCTTGGCCAATCAGAAGGCATTCGCAATCAAGTGGCAACTACGTTGTGGTGGGTCTGGAGTCACGTGTCGACCTGTCTGATGATGGCAGGTAACTTTCACTGGAATATGTTATTAAAAAAATGTTTCTTATGAAGATAATCAATTATTTCACGATGAACATTAGACTTTTGATTCCAGATGTCTTATTTAATTTTGAATTTCTGCATTTTCTGCTTCGCGATTTGAACCAGAATGCCCAGAGAATTACCCAGGTTCCAGTTATCCACCAGATTGAATACATGCTTAAGGATGCAAACACAACATGAGTTCAAAATTCTAATTTAGTTAGGCAGATTTAAGATGTGTATGAAAAAGAGACATCATGTTGAACTAATGAACATCATGTTCAACAACATGTTGAAATCATGCTGAACGAGTGTTGAAATAATTTTTAACACTAAAAACATGTTTGTGATTTTTAGGGAAGTAACGGACAAATTAAATAAATTGCGATGAATAACAGTGGCGTAATTGGATTCTGCAAGACATTTGATGAGTTGACAATTCAAGATAATGCGCAAGGTATGATTCCATGGTGTAAGATTTACATATTAGCATCCATCAATGATTCATTCTCTCGCGATAATCAAAGTAGCAAAAAGATATTTTTTTTTATCGGCTCGCAAGCTGTAATGCATGAAGTGCAACAATGATCACTGCTGCGGCCCCAACTATTTACAACCTACATCGATCATTAGATGAAACAACTAATGCGTTGTACCTAAAGTTGCCAGTGATTAATTAGGACATTTACTTGTCCAGAAGAGGTCGTACATTGGCAGTTAAACAAGTGAGCAAAGATTTGGTACATAGAGTTTAATACGGGCAATGTCAAATGGTCCAAATTTGAAAGAACTATACAAAAGTTATATCATGTTGAAATATGGAGAGTTTGCATAACTTGTTCGCAAATAGGGATCGGTGGGTCCTAGTATATCAATCAGAAAAAAATTGCATGCATGTACAGCAACCGCTTCCGAAAGGTAATGGAACGTTGGTTCTACCTGCAATATGAATTGAATATAATGCAGGGACTTTTAATGCAGCTGAAAGGTTTACAGTCATTTCATTACTTCCCATTTATTTGATTCAATCAGTAAACTGAGACCAATTCTCAGTTACAATTA
Organism: Mustelus asterias; assembly: GCF_964213995.1. NCBI lineage: Eukaryota > Metazoa > Chordata > Chondrichthyes > Carcharhiniformes > Triakidae > Mustelus > Mustelus asterias. The sequence goes on along the minus strand of NC_135832.1, from coordinate 3,851,774 downwards.
TGACCCATAAAACAACGTTTACACTACAATAACATTGTGTAAGCAACAACGTAATAACAACAAAATACAGTGAAATGACAGTATTACAACATGGAAAGGAAATTTAATATTATGCAAAATTAAATATCAGTCAATAGAAAATAAACCCTTTGGTAAATGGCATAGGCACAAATAAAAGTAGTTACATTTAGTTTTATTTCTGCTCCAATCATTGCCAACCACAAACTAATGAATTTCTACCTTAGGTGGGCTTACGTTCGGAATCACGAACCTGATCCAATCACATGGCCTCATTTCAAAAGAGCCAAAAACTTTTATAAATCAACAGAGTAGGCAATGAAGGACAATTAACCTGGTAGCGAAGGTCACGAGGGACCAGTCACAAATCTGGTCAATTTGTGTTGAGACCACAGCTGAAGTAATTAACACAGTTTTGGTCACCTTGTGAACATTTCTTATTAACATTTGAGGAAATGTTGGCTTGAGTGTTTCATAGCATGTAAGGCATATCTTATGAAATAATATGGAAATTATTGGTCCTATGCTCACTGCAATTGGGAAAAACAACGAGTGATCTTGTGGCAGCACGGTGGCAGAGTTGTTCGTACTACTCCTTCACAGCGCCTGAGACCTGGGTCATTTCTGACACTGGGTGACGGTTTGTGCAGAGTTTGCATGTTCTCTCCATGTCTGCGTATTCCGGTTTCCTCTCACACTCCGAAGCATTAGTTTGATTGACCATGGTAAATTGACCAATAATGTCAGGGCCATTTGGTGGTTAATATGTAGGGTTACTGCGATAAGGCCTGGGTGGGATTGTTGTTGGTGCAGGCTTGATGGACCGAATGGTCTCTTTCTTACTGTAGCGATTCTATGATATTATGACCTCATTTAAAAAATAAAGAATTCCGAATGTGTGTGTGTGTGTGGGGGGAGGGGGGGGGAGGGGGGGGGGCGGGCAGGGGGGGGTGTGGCAGGGAGGTGGGGACAGGGGAAAGCTGAAGATCGTTTCAATTTGTTGCAAAGGTTTCTTTCTGTCTCTCTTTTTTTTCCCTCGATCTGTCCCTCATTGCCATGAGCTGGCTCAACATGTAGACCACATACAGTAGGCTGTGAAATTGTGTCAGCACGTTGCATCAACATATACACGTTGGAAACCAGATGGTGTTGCCCTGGAATCGAATACATTGGTACAAACCACGAGGCCCAAGCACAACTGCTATGGCCTGGACAGCAAGGCTCAGGGAGAAACGAACTTTTAGATGATAAATCCGTCGATGTATCCTTCTGGTTCTGTGTCTAATAGATTGTTACCCATCTAGATAATAATAAATGCTCACTGTTGGCAGAACTACGTCTTTCACAACATTCCTTCTGTGTCAAATATTCTTTCATAGAATAATAGAATCTCTACATTACAGAAAAAGGCCATTCGGCCCATCGAGTCTGCACTGACCACAATCCCACCCAGGCTCTACGCCAATATCCCTACATATTTATCCACTAATCCCTCTAACCTACACATCTCAGGACACGAAGGGCAATTTTTAGCATGGCCAATCACCCTAACCCGCATATCTTTGGACTGTGGGAGGAAACCAGAGCACCCGGAGGAAACCCATGCAGACACGAGGAAAATGTGCAAACTCCACACAGACAGTGACCCAAGCCGGGAATCGAACCCAGATCCCTGGAGCTGTGAAGCAGCAGTGCTAACGACTGTGCTACCGTGCCGCCCGCAACCTTTCTTTGTCGGCTATTGAATTTTAGAGCGGAACCTTTACATGGTAAAGCTGGTATGATACCATTTGACATGTTAATTGGGTGGGAAAATGACAGACTGAAACCTTAGCTCAAATGGACTCATATTTACTTTATTTTAGAAAACGTGGACGAACAATATCAATGGACCCTGCATTAGTTTTAACGAAAACATTCCTTAAGCATGAAAATGTTTTTTTAAAGATACAATATTCCTTTACTCCCATATCCATAGAACCATAGAACCCCTACAGTGCAGAAAGAGGCCATTCGGCCCATCGAGTCTGCACCGACAACAATCCCACCCAGGCCCTATCCCCATATCCCTACATATTTACCTGCTAATCCCTCTAACCCCCATATTTACCCGCTAATCCCCGCACACTGAGGGGCAATTTAGTTCAGCCAATCAACCTAACCCGCACATCTTTGGACTGTGGGAGGAAACCGGAGCACCTGGAGGAAACCCACGCAGACACGAGGAGAATGTGCAAACTCCACAGAGACAGTGACCCAAGCCGGGAATCGAACCCAGGTCCCTGGAGCTGTGAAGCAGCAGTGCTAACAACTACGCTACCGTGCCGCCGTTGGTATCAGCTTCACAAATTTGCACAAGTTTTCAGGTTAACACGAGTGCAAAAACGCGATATGCTATAATGATCTGAGTAACCCAAGGTTCGTGTAAACACAAAGGCTGGCAGTGGCCAGACACACACCAGTAGAAATCCAACGGAATTTATGTGGATTTTTCATCCAAATACTTCCAGATGCTCCTTATCCCGTGAGGATACTTGCCACAATGAGCACTGGCTGCTACGTGAGTGATTTTAACTTCCACTATCAACGAGATACATTTTCAAATCCCCTTTTAAGTAATGATTTCTCTCAGTTGGTTCGATCGATTTTCTGCTTTCAAGTTTTGCCACTCCCTATTCGGGAATTATGAGTGCCCACGGGTGCTTTAGTAGCTGATTCCCAGACTGTATTAATCGGGACAAATCATCTGGCAAGGCACAGATGGTCTTCATTGCCGAGTGCATACAAGGATGAATAACAGGCTGGAAGGTGACTGATATGCCACCCACATTTGCCTGGAATTATGCGGACCCATTGTATAATATTCAGTGAAACGTTGACCTTCATGGGAAATGTCAGTGTCAGTTGTACGCTGCAGTGAGGATCGAAGTCTCATTGTATTGTCTGGTAAAACTCTTTGACCACCTTCTGATTTAATGAGAGCTAACACAACTTCTGCACGTGTGGTAGCTCTATGTTTGTGTGGAATGTTCAGAAAAACCAGAGGTCATAGTGTTTGGAGCAACCGTGTCCCCACCACTCACCCAACTTCTCTTTCCGGAGATTCCACAGTTCCACAGAAAGTAGCCGCGTCTCTTTTTGCCAGCGATGTAGCAGACTCTTACAATCTGTAATTCCAGTCGCCATGCCATGGTCAGAAAAGCTTCAATCTGAATATTCTGCTCCCTGAATGTTTGCAGCAGCTCAAAACACAGTCCCTGTAAACCATCCACAACTCCTGTAATAACCATCCCATAATAGAACATAGAACATAGAACATTACAGCGCAGAACAGGCCCTTCGGCCCACGATGTTGCACCGACCAGTTAAAAAAAAAAACTGTGACCCTCCAACCTAAACCAATTTCTTTTCGTCCATGAACCTATCTACGGATCTCTTAAACGCCCCCAAACTAGGCGCATTTACTACTGATGCTGGCAGGGCATTCCAATCCCTCACCACCCTCTGGGTAAAGAACCTACCCCTGACATCGGTTCTATAACTACCCCCCCTCAATAGAAATAGATCGAAGCCTCTCTGCTGCACATTATATTCTTGGTTATTAAAATTAACTTAGAGGGATACCTCGTCCTGCTAAAAACATGTTCAGTTCAGAATGACTAACACAGGTGTCAAGTAGGCAAACTCAAACCAAGCCCAAGGTGCCATCACGCGTCGTTCCTTCATGGAACATACATAAAATACTGCCCCTTTCCGACAATTTTAGTTCTTTTGAGTTGGCACACGCAAATATGGCACTGGAGAGACACAAATACGTCCAGTTAACAGCTTTGGATCAAAACATTTTAATGTCAAATTAAAGTGGAACATTTTACATGAGTTCTGAAACGTTAACCCTGTTTCTCTTTCCACGGATTTAACCCGTGCTTTCTGTTTTATTTCAGATTTTTAGATTACATGGCAGTTTGCTTCAATAAGACCATTTACCTCGTCTGCATCAGCAATATTTTGGTTGCTCAGGGAAGAATTGCTGGAAACTGTGGAAGGACTGGACAAACTTTTTTAAATGTGCCTGAGATATTCGCGTGCTGTCACAGGATTGGACTGTATTTAATGGAGACAGGGAGAGAGTTGAATCTTGGTGCTGCAGTAACGTTTGCACGCTGTTTGTGAAAATTGGTGTTAATCTTAAATTGTGCGCTGTGGGACAGAATAGTTGGCATCTTCTAAAGGTTTTAAGTTTGCAAGCGGCAACAGCGTGGTTATGCTACTGCGAGACCATGTCTTCCACACACGATGTCGTACCACGATGTGTGTCCATGCTAGTTCCATCTGAATTTTGGGTAGGATGGAGGACCCGGCCTCTTGTAACATCTCTAAATTTCTCTTTCAAAATTTCTGCATTTTGCTTTGTTTATTGCTCACATTACATGCAGTTCTGTCTCGCTGGAATTTCCCTCTATCTTTCCTGAGAGCTCTCTCGTTTCCCGAAACTCAGTTGTATTTTCTTTGACCGTGATCTTACATGAAGGTGTCCTTGGTAACAATCCACTGTGCGAGGCACGTCTCATGACAAAATGTATCTTTTATTAATCATTGATAGAGAACAGGCCTGGCGAAATAATAATGGGGCACCAGAAAGTAGCTGAGCAGTTAAATAAATAATTTTGGTCAGTCCTCAATGTCAAAGGCAATGATGTGGGAGGAAACGTGTGGGACGTAATAAATGCAGGAACTATCAATAAACAAAAACGTGTGGAACGTAATAAATGCAGGAACTATCAATAAACAAAAACCGTAGCATAGTGGTTAGCACTGCTGCTTCACAGCTCCAGGGACCTGGGTTCGATTCCCGGCTCGGGTCACTGTCTATGCGGAGTTTGCACATTCTCCCCTTGTCTGCGTGGGTTTCCTCCGGGTGCTCCGGTTTCCTCCCACAATCCAAAGATGTGCGGGTTAGGTTGATTGGCCAAGCTAAATTGCCCCTTAGTGTCCCGGGATGCGTAGATTAGAGGGATTAGCGGGCAAATATGAGGGTTAGTGGAATTAGCAGGTAAATATGTAGGGATATGGGGATAGGTCCTGGATGGGATTGTTGTCAGTGCAGACTTGATGGGCTGAATGGCCTCTTTCTGCACTGTAGTGGTTATATGGTTCTATAGTTCCAGGGGAAATAATGGAGTTAACGAATGATAAGACAACTGGAACTAACGTGTTAAACCATAGGATAGCAAAACAAGAAGCTGCAGAGACAGCGGACGCACTTGTCAGATTCTCAAGGATACTGAATTCCTATTAACATCAGACGTTTTGTAAACTGTCCTTCTTCAACAATGGAGGAAGAAAGAAAAAGCGAACCGAATGGCATTTAGATTAACATCAGTCTTTGGAAAAAAATGTTCGAATCCATTACGAAGGATGCAATAGCAGAGCATGTAATTATATATAAGGTAATCAAGCAGAGTCAGTCAGACTTCGTGAAGGGGCAGACAAAATTACTCGAATTCTTTAAGGTGGTACTGAGAAGGGTAGATGAAGGGGAACCAGTATATGAAATGTACTGAGATTTCCAAAAAGCACAACAGATCACAAAAACATATCACATAAAAGGCTACTTAATATTATAAAATAAACAATGGTGTTGGATGAGCATATTACTTTCGAAAGATCATTTTGCTGACTGTTAGAATAAACAGATTTTCTATAATAGTGTCATTTTCAGGATGCGAAACTGTAACCACTGGTGTGCCACAGGGATCAGTGCTGGAATCGCAATCTTTGACATTATATGTTGACCACTTGTAGCAGGAATGTGAAGAAACCATTGCCATGTTTGCGGATGGCAGAAAAACAGGTAGGAAGGCAAATGGATGATACGTCAGGTCCACAGAGTGAAAGAGAAATATTAAGTGAATGGTCAATAACTTGACAAGTGGAATATAAAGTAGGAAAGTGTGAATGCATGCAATTGGGCAAGAATAATTAAAGAACTGAATAATAACTAATTGGAGAAAGTCTGAGAACATTTCAGCACAGAGGATTGTTGATGTCCTCATTCATAAATCTCAAAAGGCATGCATGAATGTTCAGACTTCAATAAGGAAAAAAAATGGATTGTTGCACTTAATTTAAAAGGAAATTGAAGAGTGAAGAAGGCAAATCGTGCTGAAACTGTACGAGGAATTAATTAAACTAAACCTGAGACGGTGAACATTTTCGGCCCCTTCAAGCAAGGAATCACAGATTGGCATTGGAGGCAGTTCACAGAGATTTCGTCACCGGGATCCGAGGTTTGAAGGGATATTCTTCTGAAGAGAGGTTGAATATATTCGATCAGTCGTTGTTAGAGTTTAGAAAAATGAAAGATCCTTTCTATGTACTTTGTCTGTATAGCACGCAAGGAACAACACTTTTTACTGCATACTAAAACATGGGACAATAATAAGTCAAATCAAATCAGACCAAATCAACGCTCAGTGAGACATAAATGTTACTCAGGCAGTTTGGAATTGTAGCTTCAGAGGGGCTTCTTCTCATTTTGGGAAAGGGCATCGTCCCAGCAGAAGGAGTCGCCCTTTAAACAAAAGATGGGGAGGAATTTGTTCTCAGACCTTCGTGAATCTGTGGATTTTTTCTTTACCACTGCACAGAGTGTCGTAGAGGCTGGGCATTTCAGTCGATTCGGTGCTGAGATAGATGGGTTAATTCAGTCAGGGAATCGAGGGTTCTGGTGAGAAGGTGGGAAATTAAAGTTGAGGATTATGAGATAGAACATAGAACCTAGAACATTACAGCGCAGTACAGGCCCATTGGCTCTCGATGTTGCGCCGACCAGTGGAACCAATCAAAAGCCCCTCTCATCTAAACTATTCCAATGTCATCCATATGTTTATCCAATAAACATTTGAATGCTCTTAATGATGACGAGTCCACTACTGCTGCAGGCAGGGCATTCCACACCCTTACTACTCTCTGAGTAAAGAACCTACCTCGAACATCTGTCCTATATCACTCACCCCTCAATTTAAAGCTATGTCCCGTCGTGCAAGCCATCACCATCCGAGGAAAAAGGCTCTCACTATCCACCCTATCTAATCCTCTGATCATCTTGTATGCCTCTATTAAGTCACCTCTTAACCTTCTTTTCTCTAACGAAAACAACCTCAAGCCCCTCAGCCTTTCCTCATACGACTTTCCCACCATACCAGGCAACATCCTGGTAAATCTCCTCTGCACCCTTTCCAACACGTCCACATCTTTCCTTGCAGCAGTCAGGATCTTATTGAATGCTGGAGCGGAGTAAATGACCCGAATTGTACTCCTGTGACTTTTGGTAATTGTTCTTGATTTGAAAATGTTCTCTCAAATTCAGTGTGACAGGCCTGGCTGGATACAATGTGCCCTTTGATATTCAGTGTCAGAATCCGAGCTGGGTTCAGTCTGTCCTTTGAGTTTCAGTTTCAGAGGCATGGCTGGGTTCAGTCTGTCCTTTGAGATTCAGTGTCACAGGCCTGGCTGGATTCACTGTGTCCTTTGAGTATCAGTGTCAGAATCCTGGCTAGATTCAGTACGTCCTTGGAGATTCAGTGTTACAGGCCTGGTTGGCTTCATTGTGACCTTTGAAATCCAGTGACACAGGCCTGGGTGGATTCAACCCATCCTGTGAGATCCAGTGTCACAAGCCTGGCTGGGTTGACTCTGTCCTTTAAGATTTAGTGTCACAGGTCTGGCTGGATTCACTGTGTCCTTTGACATATTGAGTCAACTGTCTGATTGGGTTCACTCTGTCCTTTAAAATTCAGCGTCACAGGCGTGGCTGGGATCACTCTGTCCATTGAGATTCAGTGACACAGGCCTGGCTAGATGCATTCTGTACTTTGATATTCAGTGTCACAGACCTGGCTGGGATCACACTGAACTTTGAGATTCAGTGTCACAGGCCTGATTGGGTTTGAAATCTTAGCAATCTTAGAAACCCTACAGCACAGAAAGTGGCCATTCGACCCATCGTGTCTGCACCGACCACAATCCCATCCAGGCCCTCCCCCCATATCCCTACATATTTGCCCACTAATCCCTCTAACCTACGCATCCCAGGACACTAAGGGCAAATTTTAGCATGGCCAATAAACCTATCCCGCACATCTTTGGACTGTTTGCTCTATCCTTTGTGATTCAGTGTAACTGGCCTGGCTGGGTTCAGTCTGTCGTTTGAGATTCAGTGTAACTGGCCTGGCTGGGTTCAGTCTGTCGTTTGAGATTCAGTGTCACAGGCCTGGCTGGGTTCACTGTATCCTTTGAGATTCAGTATCATTGACCTGGTTGGGTTCATTGTATCCTTTGAAATTCAATGTCAGAGTCCGAGCTAGATTCACACTATCGTTTGAGATTCAGTGACACAGGCCTGGCTGTGTTAACGCTCTCCTTTGAGATTCAGTTTCACTGGCCTGGTTGGGTTCCCTGTATCCTTTGAGATTCAGTAGCATAGGCCTGGCTGGATTCACTCTGTCCTTTAAGATTCTGTGTCACAGATCTGGCTGGGATCACTCTGTCCTTTAAGGTTCTGTGTCACAGATCTGGCTGGGATCACACTGAACTTTGAGATTCAGTGTCACATGCCTGGCAGGGTTCACACTGTCCTTTAAGGTACACTGTCACCGGTCTGGCTGGATTCGCTCTCACCTTTGTGATTCAGTGTCACAGACCTGGCTGGTTTCACTCTCTCCTTTGAGATTCAGTGTCACAGGACTTGTTAGGTTCACTCTTTCCTATGAGATTCAGTGTCACCGGCCTGGCTGGATGTGCTCTGTCCTTTGAGATTCAGTTTCACAGGCCTAACTGGGTTCAAAGAACAAAGAACAAAGAACAGTACAGCACAGGAAACAGGCCCTTCGGCCCTCCAAGCCTGTGCCGCTCCTTGGTCCAACTAGACCAATCGTTTGTTAAAACATGCTACCGTGCAAAGGGACCTGGGGGTCCTTGTGCATGAGACGCAAAAGCCCAGTCTGCAGGTACAACAGGTGATCAAGAAGGCAAATGGGATGTTGGCCTATATTGCGAAGGGCATAGAATATAAAAGCAGGGATGTCTTGATGCACCTGTACAGGGCATTGGTGAGGCCGCAGCTGGAATACTGTGTGCAGTATTGGTCCCCTTATATGAGGAAGGATATATTGGCATTGGAGGGAGTGCAGAGAAGGTTCACCAGGTTGATACCGGAGATGAGAGGTTTGGATTATGAGGAGAGGCTGAGGAGATTGGGTTGTACTCGTTGGAGTTTAGAAGGATGAGGGGGATCTTATGGAGACTTATAAGATAATGCGGGGGCTGGATAGGGAGGGAGGCGGAGAGATTCTTTCCACTTAGTAAGGAAGTTAAAACTAGAGGACACAGCCTCAAAATAAACGGGGGTCGGTTTAAGACAGAGTTAAGGAGGAACTTCTTCTCCTAGAGGGTGGTGAATCTCTGGAATTCTCTGCCCACTGAGGTGGTGGAGGCTACCTCGCTGAATATGTTTAAAGCGCGGATGGATGGATTCCTGATCGGTAAGGGAATTAAGGGTTATGGGGATCAGGCGGGTAAGTGGTACTGATCCACGTCAGATCAGCCATGATCTTATTGAATGGCGGGGCAGGCTCGAGGGGCTAGATGGCCTACTCCTGCTCCTATTTCTTATGTTCTTATTTTCTTATGTTTGTATCCCTCCATTCCCAGGCTGCTCATGTGACTATCCAGGTAAGTCTTAAACGATGTCAGCGTGCCTGCCTCCACCAGCCTACTTGGCAGCGCATTCCAGGACCCCACCACCATCTGTGTAAAAAACATCCCTCTAATATGTGAGTTATACTTCGCCCCTCTCACCTTGAGCCCGTGACCCCTCGTGAACGTCACTTCTGATCCGGGAAAAATCTTCCCACCGTTCACCCTATCTATCCCCTTCATAATCTTGTACACCTCTATTAGATCTCCCCTCATTCTCCGTCTTTCCAGGGAGAACAACCCCAGTTTACCCAATCTCTCCTCATAGCTAAGACCCTCCCGAACAGGCAACATCCTGGTAAACCTTCTCTGCACTCTCTCTAACGCCTCCACGTCCTTCTGGTAGTGCGGCTAATGTGGCCTAACCAGCGTTCTATACAGCTGCATCATCAGAGTCCAGCTTTTATACACTGTACCCCGTTCTATAAAGGCAAGCATACCATATGCCTTCTTCACCACCTTCTCCACCTGTGTTGCCACCTTCAAGGATTTGTGGACTTGCACACCTAGGTCCCTCTGTGTTTCTATACTCCTGATGACGCTGCCATTTATTGTATAGCTCCTCCGTACATTATTTCTTCCAAAATGCATCACTTCGCATTTATCCGGATTAAACTCCATCTGCCACCACTCTGCCCAATATTCCAGCCTATCTATATCCTGCTGTATTGCCCGACAATGCTCTTCGCTATCCGCAAGTCCAGCCATCTTCGTGTCATCCGCAAACTTGCTGATTACACCAGTTACACGTTCTTCCAATTCACTTCTATATATCACAAATAGCAGAGGTCCCAGTACAGAGCCCTGCGGAACACCACTGGTCACAGACCTCCAGCTGGAAAAAAACCCTTCGACCACTACCCTCTGTCTCCTATGGCCAAGCCAGTTCTCCACCCATCTAGACACTTCTCCTTGTATCCCTTGAGCCTTCACCTTCTTAACCAACCTGCCATGTGGGACTTTGTCAAATGCCTTACTGAAATCCATATAGACGACATCCACGGCCCTTCCTTCATCAACCGTTTTTGTCACTTCCTCAAAAAACTCCACCAAATTTGTAAGGCACGACCTCCCTCTTACAAAACCATGCTGCCTGTCACTAATGAGATTGTTCCGCTCTAAATGCACATACATCCTGTCTCTAAGAATCCTCTCCAACAACTTCACTACCACGGACGTCAAGCTCACTGGCCTATAATTTCCTCGGTTATCCCTGCTACCCTTCTTAAACAACGGGACCACATTCGCTACCCTCCAATCCTCAGGGACCTCACCCGTGTCCAAAGAAGCGACAAAGATTTCCGTCAGAGGCCCAGCAATTTCATCTCTCGTTTCCCTGAGCAGTCGAGGATAGATGCCATCAGGCCCTGGGGCTTTGTCAGTTTTAATGTTCCCTAAAAAACCTAACACTTCCTCTCTTGTAATGGAGATTTTCTCTAACGGGTCAACACCTCCCTCCGAGACACTCCCGGTTAACACGCCCCCCTCCTTCGTGAATACCGATGCAAAGTATTCATTTAGGATCTCCCCTATCCCCTTGGGTTCTAAGCATAATTCCCCTCCTTTGTCCATGAGAGGTCCGATTTTCTCCCTGACAACTCTTTTGTTCCTAACTTTTGCCTTTGATATTCAGTGTCATAGGCCTGGCTGGGTTCACTGTATCCTTTGAGATTCAGTATCTCAGGCCTGGCTGGGTTTACTCTGTCCTTTCAGATTCAGTGCCACAGGCGTGGCTGAATTCAATCTGTCCTTTGAGATTCAGTGTCACAGGCCTGGCTGGGTTCACTGTGTCCTTTGAGATTTAGTGTCTCAGATCTGGCTGGAATCTCGATGTCCTTTGAGTTTCAGTGTCAGAATGCTGGCTGGATTCAGTTGGTCCTTGGAGTTTTAGTTTCACACGCCTGGCTGGATTCAATCCATTCTCTGAGATTGAGTTAAACACACTTGGCTGAGTTCACTCTGTCCTTTAAGATTCAGTGTCACAGGCCTGGCTGTGTTCACTGTGTTCTTTGAGATTCAGCGTCACAGGCCTGGCGGGGTTCACTCTGTCCTTGAGATTGAGTGTCACAGACGTGGCTGGAATCATTGTGTTCTTTGAGTTTCAAAGTCAGAAGGCGGGCTGGATTCAGTCCGTCCCTTGCAATTCAGTGTCACAGGCCTGGCTGGAATCTCTATGTCCTTTGAGTTTCATTTTCAGAATGCTGGCTGGATTCAGTCCATCCTTGGACATTCAGTGGCACAGGCCGGCTGGACACAGTCCGTCCTTTGATATTCAGTGTCACAGCCCTGGCTGTGTTTACTCTGTCCTTTGGGATTTTGCATCATATGTCTGGTTTGGTTCAGTTTGTCCTTTACGATTGAGTTGGGTTCACTCTGTCCCATGAGATGCAATGTCACAGTTCTGGCTGTGTTCACTTTGTCCTTTGAGACTCAGTGTCACTGGTCTGGTTGGGTTCACTGTATCCTTTGTGATTCAGTGTCAGAGGCCTGGCTAGATTCACACTATCCATTGAGATTCAGTGTCACAGACCTGGTTAGATGCAATCTGTCCTTTGAGATTCAGTATCACACACGTGGCTGAGATCACACTGAACTTTGAGATTCAGTGTCACATGCCTGGCGGTGTTCACGCTGTCCTTTGAGATACAGCGTCACCGGTCTGGCTGCAATCGCTCTCTCCTTTGTGATTCAGTGTCACAGACCTGGCTGGAATAACTCTATCATTTGAGATTCAGGGACACAGGCCTGGCTGTGTTCACTGTGTCCTCAGAGTTTCAGTGTCACTGGCCTGGCGGGGTTGACTCTGTCCTTTGAGATTCAGTGTCACAGGCCTGGCAGCATTCAATATGCCCTTGAGATTCAGTGCCACAGGCATACCTGGAACCTCTATGTCCTTTGAGTTTCAGTGTCAGAATTCTGGCTGGATACAGTCCGTCCTTGCAGTTTCAGTGTCACTGGTCTGGTTGGGTTCACTCTGTCCTTTGAGATTCAGATTCACAGGCCGAGCAGGGTTCACTGTGTCCTTTGAGGTTCAGTGTCACAGGCCTGGCTGGCTGGGTTCACTGTGACCTTGAGATTCAGTGTCACAGGCCGGGCTGGCTACAGTCCGTCCTCGGAGATTCAGTGTCACAGGATTGGCTGGTTCACCCCATTCTTTGTGATTCAGTGTCACAGGCCTGGCTGGGGTCAGTCCGTCCTCTGAGATGCAGAGTCATGGGCGTGGCTGTGTTCACTCTTCCTTTGAGATTCAGTGTCACTGGCCTGGCGGGGTTCACTGTGACCTTTGAGACACTGTCACAGGCATGTCTGGGGACACACTGCCCTTTGAGAATCAATTTAACTGGCCTGCCTTGATTCACTCTGTCCTTTAAGATTCAGTGTCACAGGCCTTGCTGGATTCACTGTGTCCTTTGAGATTCAGTCTCACAGGCCTGGCTGGATTCACTCTGTCCTTTCAGCTTCCGTGTCGCTGGCCTGGCTGGGTTCACTCTGTCCTTTGTGATTCAGTGTCACAGGCCTGGTCGGGATCACACTGTCGTTTAAGATTCAGTGTCAGATGCCTGGCTGGGTTCCCTCTGTCCATTTAGACATAGTGTCAGCGGCTTGGCTGGATTCGCCCTGTCCTTTGAGATTCAGTGTCACAGGCCTGGCCGGATTCATTGTGTCCTTTGAGATTCAGTGTCATTGGCCTGCTTGGGTTCCGTTTGTCCTTTGAGATGCAGTGTCACAGGCCTGGCTGTGTTTACTCTGTGCTTTGAGATTTTGCATCATATGTCTGGTTCAGTTTGTTGAAGTGGACACTTCCTGCTTCTTGACTCTGATAGAAAGACTCAACAAAATTTGTTTCGATATAATAACAATAATTTATTTACGAAAGACTGCATGCAGTATATGGCTGAAACCTGAGGTCAGAGAGCAGTTGGTGCAACTGCTGATTCTCCCACAAGTCCGCGCTTACACAAATAATCAGTTCAGTATTTATACATAATCATCATCCGGAGCGTGACCAGAGCATATTCAGGAATTCGATTAGTAATAGAATCATAAGCAATGTGGTTAATCATGTCATAACTTGGTGACCTCCAAGAACTCTTTGTCTCATTATTCATATACTTATCTTGACCTTTGGTGTAACAGAGAAGGTCGGTGACTCCATCATCCCTGACCTTATCATGTTTTATTGACTCATACAGTCTTAAAATTATGCGGAGTCAGCCTTGCTTATACTGTCCCAAATAGCTGACCAATTTTCCCATCATGCTATTCCTTAGTTCGTACAACTTCACATTCGCTCCTTTTGTCATATCATGACAACTAATTCAATAGGTATATCCATGACCCGATTATCGATGCATTTACACAAGCAGCCAGGCAATCATATCCCCAGTCGCAGTAGTAGTAGTAACATAAAGGCCTTAAAGATCCAATCAAATAATCCGTGATCCAGCCATCCTAACCAACCCGGAGGGTCATAATCATGAAATTCACGGCCAATCTTTTGAATTTGATCAGCCTGTCTCTTAATATGGTCGGCCAGGTTGGTGATATTTTCAGAGGCGTCTGGGATATAAGTACAGCATTCGTAACCTACAATGGCGCATGTTCCTCCCTGCGAGGCTAACAGATAATCCAAAGCCAGACGATTTGTAATGCCATGGTCCGGACAGCCGAGACCTCGGACAGTGCCTCTCCAGTTGCCCTGGCTTCAGCTGCTGTTACGTTTGCCAGTTGTTCCAGTGCTGAAGCCATAAGAACCATTTCGTTGGCTGTCCTGCCCCTTCCATATCGTGGAAAGGCCATCATAAAGAACCGTTCAGTTCCGCTAATGATCCTCTTGGCTCGCGAGGGGTGATGCTGAAGGGAAGGTAGGTGTTGCATGTAGGGTACGACATATCCAATATAACAGGATCCTATCCAATTTATCGGAAGCCACGAGTATCCTTTAGTGCCACACATGAAATACGTTCCATTATAGGCCGTAAAGTCATCAGTCAATGTCATCCAGAGTGTTGGGAAGTATGTGCCCATGAACTGTTAGAGGTTATATTCCATACCCCGGACAAATCAAGAATAAACATACCCTTGTTAAATAGATTTGCTACTGGTCCTTGCCATTCAGCTGCAAGGTTGCATCTACTTTGTCCCATCAAATTTCCTTTCCCTGATTTACTAAAGCATAGGGAACCTCGCACGTCGCTCGAGGGGATGGTAAGGGAGGGTGGAAGCAAGGCATGATTATAAGCAGGCTGGTACCAAGCCGAAAACCTAGTCATTTCATAGCCAGCCGATTTCCATTCTTTCATATCTCCTCCGCTCGGTTTTGACGTAGAATCCATTCAACTCTCTCTTCTATGTGGAATGGGAGGGATTGGAGATGTATTGCTTCCCTGGAATGGACGGGGCTGTGGGTACAAACCCAACACTTGCTCACATTCAATTTTTCAGCATAAATATACTACATATATAAATAGGTATTGGCATGCAGAACCCGGGGAGTTCGCTTTTTCACTACCAGGTGGCCATTATGTCTGTCTAGGGTTCTACAGACAGGAATGTCTGTCTCAGGTTCTACAGGACAATGTTCCAAGCAGACAGGGAGGAGTTGGTAGGTCAAAGGAACCGTGGTGCACGAAGGCTGTGCGTGACCTAGTCGAGAAGAAAAGGAAAGCGGACAAAAGGTTCAGAGAGCTTGGCGAAGATAGGGATCTAGATGAGTAAACGGCTTGTAGGAAGGGACTAAACAATGTTATTAGGAGAGCCAGAAGGGGTCACGAGACGGCCTTGGCGAGTAGAATTAAGGAAAACCCTAAGGCATTCTATACATATGTGAAGAGTAAAAGGATGAGACGTGAAGGAAGAGGGCCTATAAAAGGTGAAGGCGGGAAAATCAGTACGGAACCAGTAGAAATGGCAGAGGTGCTTAATGAGTATTTTGCCTCGGTTTTCACATAGGGGAACGACATGGATGGATGTACTGTGGGCTTGCGGTGGACTGAAAAGATTGAGTATGTGCACTTTAACAAAGAGGTTGTGATGGAATCTTTGAATGGCATCAAGATAGATAAGTCGCCGGGTCCGGATGCGATGTACCCCAGGTTACTGTGGGAGGCGAGGGAAGAGATTGCAGAGCCTCTGGCAATGATCATTGCGTCGTCGATGGAGACGGGAGAGGTGCCGGAGGATTGGAGGATTGCGGATGTGGAACCTATTTTCAAAAAGGGGAATAGGGATAGCCCAGGAAATTACCGACCAGTGAGTCTAACCTCAGTGGTTGGTCAGCTGATGGAGAAGATCCTGAGGGACAAGATTTCTGAGCATTTAGAGAGTTTTAGTATGCTCAAGAATACTCAGCATGGCTTTGTCAAAGGCAGATCGTGCCTTACGAGCCTGGTGGAGTTCTTCGAAAATGTGACGAAACACATTGACAAAGGAAAGCGGTAGATGTGGTTTGTATGGATTTTAGCAAGGCGGTCGATAAGGTCCCCCATGCAAGGCTTCTCGAAAAAGTTAGAGGGCATGGGATCCAAGGGGATGCTGCCCTGTGGATCCAAAACTGGCTTGCCCAAAGAAGGCAGAGAGTGTGTATAGATGGGTTTTTATCTAACTGGAGGTCGGTCACCAGTGGTGTGCCTCAGGGATCTGTTCTGGGACCCTTGCTGTTTGTCATTTTCATAAATGACCTGGATGAGGAAGTGGAGGGATGGGTTGGTAAGTTTGTCGACGACACGAAGGTTGGTGGGGTTGTGGATTGTCTGGAGGGATTTCAGAAGTTACAGAGGAACATAGATAGGATGCAAGACTGGGCGGAGGAGTGGCAGATGGACTTCAAACCAGATAAATGCGTAGTGGTCCATTTTGGCAGGTCAAATGGGATGAAGGAATACAATATAAAGGGAAAGACTCTTAGTACTGTTGATGATCAGAAAGACCTTGGAATCCGGTTCCATAGGACTCTAAAATCGGCCCCACAATTGGAGGAGGTGGTTAAGAAGGCGTATGGTGTGCTGGCCTTTACCAATCACGGGATTGAGTTTCGGAGTCCGGGGATAATGATGCAACTATATAAGACCCTCGTCAGATTCCACTTGGAGTACTGTGCTCAGTTCTGGTCGCCTCATTACAGGAAGGATGTGGAAAAGATTGAAAGGGTGCAGAGGAGATTTACAAGAATGTTGCCTGGATTGAGTGGCATGCCTTATGAGGATAGGCTGAGGGAGCTCGGTCTTTTCTCCTTGGAGAGATGTAGGATGAGAGGAGACCTAATAGAGGTATTTAAGATGTAGAGGATCAGAAGGACATTGGGGTCCGGGTCCACAGGACTCTAAAATCAGCCCCACAGGTGGAGGAGGTGGTTAAGAAGGCGTATGGTGTGCTAGCCTTTATCAATCGAGGGATTGAGTTTCGGAGTCCGGGAATAATGATGCAGCTATATATGACTTTCGTCAGACCCCACTTGGAGTACAGTGCTCAGTTCTGGTCGCCTCATTACAGGAAGGATGTGGAAAAGATTGAAAGGGTGCAGAGGAGATTTACAAGTATGTTGCCTGGATTGAGTGGCATGCCTTATGAGGATAGGCTGAGGGAGCTCGGTCTTTTCTCCTTGGAGAGACGTAGGATGAGAGGAGACCTAATAGAGGTATAGAAGATATTGAGAGGCATAGATCGGGTGGACTCTCAGAGGCTTTTTCCCAGGGTGGAAATAGCTGCTACGAGAGGACACAGGTTTAAACTGCTGGGCGGTTGGTACAGGGGAAATGTTAGGGGGAAGTTTTTCACACAGAGGGTGGTGGGCGAGTGTAATCGGCTGCCATCCGTGGTGGTGAAGGCAAGCTCAATAGTGTCTTTTAAGAGACTCCTGGATGCGTACATGGGACTTAATAGGATGGAGGGTTATAGGTAGGCCTAAAAGGTAGGGATATGTTCTGCACAACTTGTGGGGCCGAAGGGCCTGTTTTGTGCTGTAGTTTTCTATGTTTCTATTAAGGCCAAATAGTCCACAAGGTCCAAAACATATAATGAAGATCTTCATCCTGTATTGGTATCTGGGGTGGAGACAATCTTCTTACAGTCTGACAGGTGAATCCAACTTGAGCGTCCTTCAGGATTGACGGAAGTCGATGTAGTCAGTAGTACCTGAAAAGGGCCACTCCAGCATTGTCCCAACTTCTTTCTGTCCAAGTTCTTCACCAATCCATAGTCTCCGGTTTCGATCACTGGATATCGAGGGCTGGCTGTCCCTGCTGTCACTGGGAGATGTGCCTGTTTCACCTGTGAGTGGTGAAACTTCAGAGAAAGTGTTAATTGCCTCAAATCATTCTGCATGTGTTCCCCCATCTCATGGAGGTCTACTCCCTCCAGGGGTTTTTCACGGGCATCCCACAGCGTCCTCATTGGCCGACCGTGGACTATCTCTGTAGCTGACTGTCCAGTCCACGAATGTGGAGTCACCCATAAGACCATAAGACCATAAGACATAGGAGCGGAAGTAAGGCCATTCGGCCCATCGAGTCCACTCCACCATTCAATCATGGTTGATTTCAACTCCATTTACCCGCTCTCTCCCCATAGCCCTTAATTCCTCGAGAAATCAAGAATTTATCAATTTCTGTCTTGAAGACGCTCAACGTCTCGGCCTCCACCGCCCTCTGTGGCAATGAATTCCACAGACCCACCACTCTCTGGCTGAAGAAATTTCTCCTCATCTCTGTTCTAAAGTGACTCCCTTTTATTCTAAGGCTGTGCCCCCGCGTCCTAGTCTCCCCTGCTAATGGAAACAACTTCCCTACGTCCATCCTATCTAAGCCGCATGTGAAGTAGTGCCAAGGGCAGTACCTTCAGCCAATTTAACCCAGTTTCTTCAGTCAATGTGGATTATTTTTCTTTTAAAGTCCTGTTGGCTCTTTCCACAATTCCTGCTGCCTGCGGGTAATAGGCGCAGTGCAGTTGTTGTTTTATTACGAGTGCTTCGCATAATTCAGTATTGATCCGATCCACAAAATGTGGCCCATTATCTGAGCTCACCATTTTGGGTACCCCAAAACGGGGAATAACTTCTGTGAACAACAACTTCACCACCGTACGTGCAGTAAAATTCGTGGTGGGAAAGGCTTCAATCCATTTACTAAACACATCCATTATTACTGAGCAATATTTCGAGCAATTTACTTTTGGTAATTCAATAAAATCAAGCTGTATACAGGCAAAAGGACCATCTGGCAGGAGAGTGGTTCCGGGAGGGCATTTAATGCCTTTACCCATATTATTTCTCATGCAAGTGAGGCATCGATCCAGCCGCGATTTCGCTGCTGTATTCAAATCAGGGTGCCACCAAGTCTTTAGAAGCAGCTGTACCATTCCCTCCTTGCCAGGATGGGTACAAGAATGCAAATAGTCAATAAGTATCGGCAATAAAGAATCCGGGATACAAACTTGACCAACTGGGGTAAGCCAGAGGTCCCCTGCCCAGGAGTGCGAACACCCCATTGACTTCCATAGCGTGCGCTCAGAATCAGAGGCGTCCCTCTGTAAATGTTGAACCTCAGTTATCTGTGGCATGCCCTTCGTCCCTAACGCAGGTTCCCGATTTAGAGCCTGATTACCCCCACTGGGAACAATCACCGAGGCCGATGCAGCTGCTGCTTAGCAGCTGAATCAGCATGGGCATTCCCTAATTGTACAGGAGTGTCCCCCTTCGTGTGCACAGCACATTTAATAATAGCCAATTGACGAGGAAGTTGAACAGCGTCGCGGAGATTTTGAACCCAAAGAGCGTTTTGAATGGGAGTTCTTGCAGAAGTGAGAAAACCTCATTGTTGCCAGAGGCGGCCAAAATCGTGGGTCACGCCAAAGGCCTGAATAGGGAAACAGCGGCATGTCGGAGCAACTGGGAAGATCCTCCTGTTGTTTAATCTGGTGGGCTAGCCCAACCTGCCTATCACCCGATGATTTCTTATCCCTACCCTGTCGTTTCGTCCCATGATGATTCCGATCCCAAAGTACACATTCCAATTTTAATGTTTCCCAATCTTTCGATTTCCCATCCACACATTCGTCAATCCCTCTTTTATGGGCGTTATCCCTCCAAATCATTAATAACGATTGTTTGTGGCACCTGGTCGAATCTTTTCTCCATTTTCAAATTAAAATTTTCCACTTGGAACCTGAACTTTTTGTCCAAATAGCTTTCTCTGCTGCAGCGCTATTTTCTCAGTTCCATGTGCCGCCTAGTGGCCAAATATCTTTCCCTAATTTACGATTGAGTGCGGCAGATAAGCGACGTAAATTACATTCCTGAGTTGGGGACTCAGAACACATAAAAAGAAATGGATAGTTGCCCCCTGTTTTGTCTAAACTCTGTCCCATAACGTCAGTATACTGTGCCACTGGCGAAAACGTTAATAAAAAAGAATTCCTGGTACCAAAATCAAATCACAGGATCCCTGACCGAAACAATTCAAATCACAGGGCCCCTGACCCAAACTCAGCCTGTGTGACCCTGATCCGATGTAAAACGGGATCAAAGGTTCCCTGACCTTAGGCTAGCCACAATCGGGTGCCTGACCCTAAACACTTTACTCACAGTCACAGTCGAGTCTCCGGCCCTAAATCCTCGAACTCACAGTCCAATTTCTTAGAATCTTAGAAACCCGACAGTGCAGAAAGAGGCCAGTCGGCCCATCGAGTCTGCACCGAACTCAATCCCACGCAGGCCCTACCCCCGTATCCCGATATATTTAACCACTAATCCACGCATCCCAGGACACTAAGGGCAATTTTTAGCTTGGCCAATGAACCTAACCCGCACATCTTTGGACCGTGGGTGGAAACCGGAGTGCCCGGAGGAAACCCACGCAGACACGAGGAGAATGTGCAAACTCCACACAGACAGTTACCCAAGCGGGGAATCGAACCCAGGTCCCTGGAGCTGTGAAGCAGCAGAGAACAAAGAACAATACAGCACAGGAACAGGTCCTTCGGCCCTCCAAGCCCGCGCCGCTCCCTGGTCCAAACTAGACCATTCTTTTGCATCCCTCCATTCCCACTCCGTTCATATGGCTGTCTAGATAAGTCTTAAACGTTCCCAGTGTGTCCGCCTCTACCACCTTGCCCGGCAGCGCATTCCAGGCCACCACCACCCTCTGTGTAAAATATGTCCGCCTGATATCTGTGTTAATCCTCCCCCCGTTCACCTTGAACCTATGACCCCTCGTGAACGTCACCACCGACCTGGGGAAAAGCTTCCCACCGTTCACCCTATCTATGCCTTTCATAATTTTATACACCTCTATTAAATCTCCCCTCATCCTCCATCTTTCCAGGGAGAACAACCCCAGTTTACCCAATCTCTCCTCATAACGACTGTGCTACCGTGCCACTCTGTCCTTTAGATTCGAATACTGTCACCTGTTAGTGTCCACCGTCAGGGACGAGGGGTCGTAGCACCGATCCAAGAGAGAGAGAGACAAACGTGAATCTTACCTTGTGCTCACATCCGTCTCTTCCCTCCGGGTCGTGACTCGATCACTTCTTCAGTCCCCCACGGAATTCACTCAGGGTATTGGTTTCTGCTTTGCAGCGCCAAATGTTGAAGTGGAAACTTTCCTGCTTCTTGACTTTGATAGAAAGACTCAACAAAATTCGATTCGAGAAGAGAACAAGAATTTTTTACGAAAGACTGCATGCAGTATTTGGTTGAAACGTGAGGTCAGAGAGCAGTTGGTGCAACTGCTGATTCTTCCACAAGTCCACGCTTACACAAATAATCAGTTCAGTATTTATGCATAATCATCATCCGGAGCGTGACCAGAGCATATTCAGGAATCCGATTAGTAATAGAATCATAAGCAATGTCGTTAATCATGCCATAACTCGCTGACCTCCAAGAACTCTTTGTTCCATTATTCATACCCTTATCTTGTCCTTTGGTGTAACAGAGAAGGTCGGTGACTCCGTCATCCCTGACCATATCTTATTTTTTTTACTCATACAGTCTTAAAGTTATGCGGAGTCAAACTTGCTTATATTGTGCCAAATAGCTGACCAATTTTCCGATCATGCTCTTCCATAGTTCGTACAACTTCACAAGTTCAGTCTGTCCTTTAAGATTCAGTGTCACACACCTGGCTGGGTTCACTCTATCCTTTGAGATTCAGTGTCACAGTCCTGGCTGTGTTCATCATTTCCTTTGAGACACCGTCACAGCCCTGGTTGGGGACATACAGCCCTTGAGATTCAGTTTCACTGGCCTGGCTGGATTCACTCTGTCCTTTAAGACTCAATGTCACTGGCCTGGCTGGGTTCACTGTGTCCTTTGAGATTCGGTGTCCAAGGCCTGGTTGGGTTCACTGTGTCCTTTGAGTCTTAGTGTCACAGACCTGGCTGGATTCACTCTGACCTTTGGGTTTCAGTGTCACAGACCTAACTGGCATCACACTGAAGTTTGAGATTCAGTGTCACAGACCTGGTTGGGTTCACTCTGTCCATTCAACAACAGCGTCACCGGACTGGCTGGATTCGCTCTGTCCTTTGTGATTCTGTGTCACAGGCCCAGATCAGTTCACTGAGTCCTTTAAGATTCAGTGTCACAGGCCTGGCTGGGTTCACTTTGTCCTTTGAGATTCTGTGACGCCGGCCTGGTTGACTTCACTCTGTCTTCTGAGAGTCAGTGTCACAGGTCCGGCTGGGATCACGTTGAACTTTGTGATTCAGTGTCACAGGCCTCGTTGGATTCACGCTGTCATTTGAGTTTCAGTTTCACAGGCCTGGCTAGGTTCACTGTGTCTTTTGAGATTTAGTGTCAGAGGCCATTCTGGGTTCACTGTGCCCTTTGAGATTCAGTGTCACAGGCCTGGCTGGGTTCACTGTGACTTTTGAGATTTAGTGTCACAGACCTGACTGGATTAACTCTGTCCTTTGAGATTCAGTGTCACCGGCCTGGCTGGATTCGTTCTGTCCTTTGTGATTCGGTATCACATTCCTGGCTGTGATCACACTGAACTTTGAGTTGCAGTGTCACAAGCCTTGCTGGGTTCATCTGTGTCTTTGAGATTTGGTGTCACAGGCTGACTGGATTAATTCTTTCCTTTGAGATTCAGTGGAAAAGGCCTGGCTGAATTCAATTTGTCTTTTTGATGCAGTGTCACAGGCTTGGCTGGGATCACAGTAATTTTTGAGTTTCAGTGTCACAGGCCTGGCTGTGGTTATTTTCGTGCTTTTTTGTTGATGATTGAAAGTTGACTTTTTATGTTCCAGGGAGAACTTGTGATCAATATTCTTTAGATGAAAAAAAAAGCTGTCCTTCACTGTCTTGGTTATGCACTTGTACTGAACCGTCTTCCCTTCTTCAGTTTGGATCATTTTAACCTCTCTCTATTTCTTACTACAAATCCCCATAAGCCCATCCTATCTGCATTGATGACACATCAAATATAAATATATCACTGACATCAATGGTATGCTCACTATGTACCAGGTAATTGATGTTCCACCCACATTATTTTCACTACCCATCCAGTTATATCAATAGCCTCACTCAGTTTGACATCATCAATGCATTTAAAATAATAAGGTCACTCTTCGTGACATGAAACCTCCAGGAGAGATGCATTTTCTGACCCATATTGTAATTGCAATGGCCATATATTCCGCTGTTCATTGTTTTACTTTCACAACACATCCACGCACATAACTGGCAAAAATATTGGTGTCACTACCCATTCGGGCAGACAACAAATTGTTTTGTACATCTGCAAGTTAAAGACATGAAGCAAGATTCCGTTAAGAGGAGGGTATAGGAACGGGAAACCTAATCTCAGAATAAGAAGTGTGATATTTGCATCACCTTTACGAAACTTCTATTACACTGAGATTTGTATAACTTTGGAATTATTAATGTGAAATGGCAGTGAATGCTTGGTTTGTGTGCATATTCAAGATAAGGTCTATGGGTTTAATAGTATAAAAGGTGTCCCGGCGCACAAGTTGTGGGGAAATAACGGCTTACTGAGTGATTAACCAGGCGAGATTTGAATGACATATCTTGCTCGAGGAACCGAATTGACAACACCTGTACTTACTCCCTATATCCCCATATCCCAAATGTTATTGGTTCTACCCGACTACACATATGAGACAGCATTTGCAGGTATATTGCAACCT
Organism: Mustelus asterias; assembly: GCF_964213995.1. Lineage (NCBI taxonomy): Eukaryota > Metazoa > Chordata > Chondrichthyes > Carcharhiniformes > Triakidae > Mustelus > Mustelus asterias. Next base: position 3,827,840 of record NC_135832.1, on the reverse strand, counting down.
CATCGTTAAGACATCTAACCGTCCATACACACCATTGAGCAGATTCCGACTGCCGTTATTCAGCCAGCTACCTTAGCGGCCTTTATAAATCTTACTGACAATCCCACAGGCATCAATAATCTGAAGCTTACCATTTCGACAGATGGACGTACATCACTGGCATCATTCAAATCAACACTAGGTAAGTTATTGCCCTTATTGATTTTATTGTATGAACAGATGCAGAGATATGGCATAGAAAGTTAGCATTCGCAATTTATGTCTGTTTCTCCAGAGTTACCTAAGTTTTATTTTCTTTCAGAATGTGTGATTGGTTTCGGACTTTTCCAAAGATCTCAGGATAGCGTGCCAAATATTGCCTTTATGTATGAAACTGTTTATTTCACCAGGACTAATATTACCTGATGTTTGCCACATAGAAAATTTACATCCGTTTGTAGTTGCGGATGCCAGCCCTGAAAAGTAGATAGATATTCTACGTCTTGAGAGTGTTTCATTGAATTGGGGAAATTGTATGAGGATTGCGAACTCATCAGTTCCAAATTAGCCTCATTTCCTCGGAGCAAACTATTCGTATTATCTGTGAATTTCATTTAAAATTAACTTCATTGCGTTGTCTGGTCTGTGCAAGTACAAAGGTAAATCTGTTCCACATATGACATGATATTTGCTACTGACACTTGAAAGAAAAGTTAAGCTTTCTGCTCAGCCATTGGCACAAATATTCCTCATTTTACAACGCGAGTAACTGCATTTATTCTGAATTAAGTGCGAGTTACAGACAGTTAATAATCGGATGAAGGTGGCGGAAAGTGTCATGGATAGGAGCTTTGGAGACGTGGTCACACCCAAGGTGCGGGCAGATAGATGGGTGACTGCTAGAAGGGGCACGCAGTCAGTGCAGGAATCCACTGTGGTCATCCCCCTAATAACAAGTATACTGTTTTGGATACCGTTGGTGGAGATGGCCCATCAGGGGATAACAGCAGCAGCAGCCAAAGCAGTGGCACCACGGCTGGCTCTGTTGTTAAGCAGGGAGGGACAGAGATCACTAGAGGAATAGTTATAGGGAACTCTATCGTTAGAGGAACAGATAAGTGTTTCTGTGGACGTGAAAGAGACTCCAGGATGGCATATTGCCGCCCTGGTGCCAGGGTCCAGTATGTCTCTAATGGGCAGAAAGCATTCTGAAGGAAGAGGGTGAACAGCCAGAGTTCGTGGTACATATTGGTACTGACGACATCGGGAGGAAGAGTGACCAGGTCCTGCAGCAGCAGTTTAGGGAGTTAGGTAAGAAGTTAAAAAGCAGGGTTGTAATCTTAGGATTACTCCCTGTGCCACGTGCTAGTGAATCTCGGAATGGAAGACTGTGCACATCAACACGTGGCTAAACAGCTAGTGTGGGAGGGAAGGTTTCAGATACCTGGACCATTAGGTTTTCTTCCGGGGCAGGTGTGACCAGTACAAGAAGGACGGGTGGCATCTAAACTGGAAGAGAAAAAATATTCTGGCAGGGAGGTTTTGTAGAGTCACATGGGAGGATTTAAACTAGTTTGGGAGGGGGTTGGGAACCAAAGCAAAGGTGAATTCGCCGAAGGGCAACCAGAGGGTAGGGCGTGTAAGATTTCCGAAGCAGCAGGCAGGGTGATGTTGCTAATCAAAGAGAGTCTGGTGGACTGAAGCAATTTTGTTTCAATGCAAAAGTGTAACAAGTAAGGCCGATGAACTTACAGTTTAGATTAATACAGGGAATTATGATGTCGTTTACCATTACAGAGACTTAGTTAAGGGAAGGAGAGGATTGGCAACTTGACTTTCCAAGATACAGATGTTTCAGGCGGGATAGAAGGGGATGTAAAAGGGGTGGGGGAGTTGCACTACTGGTTAAGGAGAATATCACAGTTGTACTGCAGGAAGACACCCCAGAGGGCTCATACAGCGAGGCAATATCGGTAGAGCTCAGGAATACGAAGGGTGTAGTCACAATGTTGGGGGTTTACTATAGGCCACCCAACTGCCAGCAGGAGGTAGTGGAACAGATATGTGGGCAGATTTTGGCAAGGTTTAAAAGTAACAGGTTGTTGTGATGGGAGATTTTAACTTCCCCCGATATTGACTGGGACTCACTTTGTGCTGGCGGCTTGGATGGGGCAGAGTTTGTAAAGAACATTCAAGAGAGCTTCTTAAACAGTATGTAGATAGTCCAACCACAGAAGGAAGTACACTGGACCTGGTATTGGGAAATGATCCCGGACAGGTGGTCGATGTTTCAGTAGGGGAGCAGCTCGGGAACAGTGACTACAATTCAGTAAACTTTAAGGTCCTGATGGATAAAGTTAAGGTGCTACATTGGGGGAAGGCTAATTATGACAATATTAGGCAGGAACTGAAGAATGTAGATTCGAGGCAGATATTTGAGGGCAAAGCAACATCTGACATGTGGGAGGCATTCAAGTGTAAGTTGATAGGGATTCAGGACCGGTGCATCCCTGTCAGGATGAAGGATAAGTATGGCAAGTTTTGGGAGCCTTGGATAACGAGAGATATTGTGAGACGAGTCATTGAGAAAAAGAAAGTCTTTGTCAAAGCTAGGGGGTTGTAAACACAGGAAACAAGTGTGGAATACAAGGAAAGCAGCAAGAAACTTAAGCAAGGAGTAAGGAGGGCTAAAAGGTGTCACGAAAAAACAATTGGCCAGCAGGACCAAGGAAAATCCCAAGACTTTTCACATATATATATATATAAAGAGCAAGAGGGTAGCCAGAAAGAGGTTTGGCCCATTCAAGGTCAAGGGAGGGAATCTATGCGTGGAGCCAGAGGAAATGGGTGAGGTATTATATGAATACTTTGCATCAGTATTCACCAAACAGAGTGACTTGGTGGAAGATGAGTCTGGGTGAAGAATGCGTAGATAGTTCAAGTTATGTTAAGATCAAAAAGGAGGAGATATTGGGGTTCTTGAGAAACATTAAGGTAGACAACACCCCAGGGCCTGATGGGATAGACCACAGAATACTGAGAGATGCAAGGGAGGGCATTGCTGGGGCCTTAATCTTTGTATCCTCACTGGCAATGGGGATGGTCGCAGAGAATCGGAGCACAGCCAATGTTGTCCCTTTTTTAAGAAGGCTGACAAGAATAATGCAGGAACTTACAGGCCAGTGAGCCTTACTTCAGTAGTAGGGAAATTAGTGGAGTGGATTCTTCGACACAGGATTTATTCCCACTTGGAAATAAGTGGACGTATTAGAGAGAGGCAACATGGTTTTGTGAAGGGGAGGTTGTGTCTCACTAACCTGATCGAGTTTTTCGAGGAAGTGATGAGGATCATTGCTGAGGGTAGGGCAGTGAATGTTCTCTACATGGACTTCAGGAAGGCCTTTGAAAAGGTCCCTCATGGCAGACTGGTGCAGAAGGTGAAGTCATATGGGATCGGAGGTGGGCTGGCAAGGTGGATACAAAACTGGCTCGGTCAAAGAAGACAGAGGGTAGCAGTGAAAGGGTGCGTTTCTGAATGGAGAGCTGTGACAAGTGGCGTTCCTTCGTCCGTGGGGGAATCAAGTTTTAAGGGGATCAGGTCGGAAGTGGATTTGCGGATTATCATATCAGTTTAGACACGGCACGGTAGCACAGTGGTTAGCACTGCTGCTTCACAGCTCCAGGGTCCCGGGTTCGATTCCCGGCTCGGGTCACTGTGTGGAGTTTGCACATTCTCCTCGTGTCTGCGTGGGTTTCCTCCTGGTGCTCCGGTTTCCTCCCACAGTCCAAAGATGTGCGGGTTAGGTTGATTGGCCAGGTTAAAAATTGCCCCTTAGAGTCCTGGGATGTGTGGATTAGCGGGTACAATATGTGGGGGTAGGGCCTGGGTGGGATTGTGGTCGGTGCAGACTCGATGGGCCGAATGGCCTCCTTCTGCACTGTAGGGTTTCTATGATTTCTATGATTTCTCATTACTTTCCGGAAGAAACTCGATAAGCCAGATGGCCTACTTCGGTTCAGGGGTCTTTTCGGTGTTTGGTTGTAACGCAGCTCAAATCAATTAGCTCTCTCTGTACAGCATCGCAGACAAAAATCCTCTGCTTATTTCAATAATTAAACTGAATGGCGATTGCAGGGAATCTCGGGAAACATTAAACAATAGACTAAAATAAATTTGGAACCTACGGCTGCATCAAATTGATGTCTAAAATCATATCAAACTGAGCCCTTTCGTTCTTCAGAAAAAGAATGAAAAGTTGCAAACAGATATTTCATTCCATGGTCTCTATCATTTCGCAACTGTTTTAAGTTCACGATAGAATATATCAGAATGTGTCAGGCCTTGTTTTCAGTTAGGTGTTCAAAACTTCTGGAATATTGGGTTCTGCAATTGGCACTGAAGCTGGAAGCCACATACTGTCCGCATGAACACTGACTGCAAACAAGGTGCAGAAAGAATATTGCAAATAAGTTTAAAACACAAAATCTGACAATTCAAACATAACTGAGACGTTCACTCTGACACTGCTGCCGTGTTCAAGTTTTAGCACTTTTTAGCACTGATGATAAAATTAAATCGTAGAATCAGAGAATTTACCGCATAGAAGGGGACCAGTCAGGCAATCTAGCCTTCACCGGCTCCGGAAGGAGCTACCCGCCAATCCCATTCTCCAGCCTTATCTCAGTAGCCCTCTAAATTGGTCACTTTGAAACATACATATATATATATATATATGCCGGAAGAAGTATTTCCTGTGCGAAGGACAATTTCGTACTCGGTTAGCCACTGCGTTTCCATTTCATAGATGCCATCTTACCAGCGAAGCCTCTATAACGAGGCCTTTCAGTCATCTTTGGAAAATCGTGTGTACAACAGCATCCTTCCGACCATTATTAACTTTCCCCTTTCCCTTCTCCGAACATAAAACACCAGCAAGCTTCTGAAATATATTTCCACTTGAAATAACTCTCCGCGGGTGTTCTTAATAGTTAGCATCTTTAAAAGTTCGTGTGTGTCAAATTATCATTTCTAACAAATAATCCCACAGCCAGAATGACCTCTGTCCTTGCCTTGTTGGATTCGAGCATGTCCCAGCATGTCGGGATCAGACTTTCACACAACCGTTGCCCATATTGTAGGAAATGAATGACCAACCTGCAGCACCATCTCCTCAGCTGGATAATCATCCAATCTATCCCATTTAAATCACTCACTAACGCGTGGGATTAACGAGGATATTTCTATATTTGTCCGCCCAAATGCTACCCCATCCATGCGTTCCACAAACAAATATTATCCCTCTGTTTATCATAATGTTTGCTGTAGATACAGAGCAGGGGTGTTGGTTGTTCAGCCTCCTGCCTGACAGTGCTAAACAGTCTCTCAGTCACATCTTTCACCTTTGCACAAGCGGAGCTGTCCTGGTGAGAGCTGATATCAATATGGGATAATTTGCTGCACTGTAACCACTGTTCTCCATGACTTTCTTCGCCTAGATGAAAATTGGCTCTGAGATTGTCGAATGGGGGAATTCACTGTGATGGGCGAATGGAGATTTACTACAACGGCAGCTGGGAAATAGTGCAGGGCAGCATCTGTGATCTGAATGATGCTGACGTGACCAGCCGCCAAGCAATAGCCGCCTATAACAATACAAAGTACGGAGAGGGTGAAACGCCTGTGTGAGTGAATGATGTTCAGTGTGAAGGAAACGAATCGCATGTCCGCAATTGCAACACATTCACATTGAACCCTCATCGCAGTGACAACATCGGCGTAGGGGTTCTATGCTCAGGTAAAAAACAGGTCACTTTTCCAGAAACATAAAAGTAAAAATGTAATCTTGTCCAACTGGGGAATATAGGTCACTACTTCATCGGGAGCACGTAGACGAGATATTTGACACTGGCATCGCGATATTGTAAAAAGTCTCACACCACGATGTTAAAGTCCAACAGGTTTATTTGGTAGCACAAACCAACTTTGGCTTGTGCTACCAAATAAACCTGTTGGACTTTAACCTGGTGTTGTGAGACTTGATACTGTGCTTACCCCAGTGCAACGCCGGCATCTCCACAGCTGGGATACAGAACAGGACGCCTCTGGGAAAAAAAAATAAAACATGGTTTGAAGTATGTTGACGCATTTCACAACGTTGCAAATCTCTGGGTAATTTCCAGCTGTAAATTAAGACCAACACGAATAAATATAGTATCGGCAACGGGGAATAATATATTGATCAAAGGGATGTGTTTCAACAGCACATCGGAAGGAGAGAGTGAAGATGTTTAAGAAGAGAATTCCAATTTTGTGTCCATGTCGCTATTGTCATGACCGTTAAATAAGTATGGAGAAAGGCTTGCTGCAAAAACTGTCAGATGTGAGTGAAAGTCAAACTCTTCAGTGCATCCATAGGCTCTGATTATCATGATTCCTTCAGGTGGCGGCAGTGGCTATGATGGAGCGATAAGGAGTGAGGGGGGGCGCTAATGTCTTTGAACATGAAAATGATATTTTGGTGCCTGTTTTTATTGAAGGAAGAGAATCCAATGCAGGTCAACAAGGGGCCAGGGTTGGCGGTGGAGTTGGTGCGCAGGGTTCGGGGAGGGGGATGGGGGGGGGGGGAGGGGGGTGGGAGTTGGTGGTGGTGGGTAGCGGGGGAAGTGAGTGCAGTTCTGTGGGTGCGCTGATCACTGCCGGAGAGTTGAGGTGTGCGTAGTTCATTTCGAAACATTCAATTGCATTCACGTATTTTGGAGGGGACGGTCATCAGAGTAGTTTTGAAATTGACATTCGTTAGGAAATAATGAATTTATGATTGGTTTAGCTACAAATTGGGTGAGTTCACGATCTGAAAGGTCAAGTTGCTTTGTTCGTGAAAGATGTTGCCGAGCTATTTGCACGCTTGCAGCTTTTTCTGATGTGTTCCAATATATATTTGTGAACTATTGAGATATATGATGAAGTGTGCTTGGCAAAAAACATGCAGTAAAAAACAAAGTATAAAACGTCTGCATAAAACATTATGTGTGGGACAACTAATTAGAGCAATTGCACAAATGTATGGGAAGCAAAGTATGTTGCAGGAAATGGGTCAGTTGCAATCCGAAGATCTTTTGTGTTGGAAGTAGAATATCTGAATATGAATATCTGAACTATTTGTATCGTCTATGTTATTTACTTAAGACCAGATAGGTGTTCAACAGCATCGATTCATTTACCTGTCTACGGCAATTAAAATGCAGTTATTAATTTGCGGAACATTATCTATTATTATACAATATGTTCGAGGTATAATATGACACTATCATTTTTTTCTATTCGGACACAAGCAGCTAAGGCTCTCTGACGGTAGAAGCCGATGTGCTGGCCGAATGGAGGTTTATCACAATGGGACCTGGGGCTCAGTTTATGATGATTCCTGCGATCTGAAAGACGCTGACATGGTTTGTCAGCAGCTGGGTTGCAGACATGCATTGTGGCTTCCTCTTCCTGCTTTGGCTGGACCGGCCGCAGACCCAATTTGATTGGAAGAGCTGGAATGCTCTGGTAACGAATCATTAACCTGGGAATGTTCCCAGGCAGCGTGGGGTAACCACGATTGTGATCATAAAGAAGACTTGAAGATCATGTGTGCTGGCAACTGTCGCATTTTCTGCAGTTATAACTGAAGCTTCAAAGAACAAAGACAATTACAGCACAGAAACAGGCCCTTCGGCCCTCCAAGCCTGCACCGACCATTCTGCCCGACTGAACTAAATCCCTCTACCCTTCCAGGGACCATAGCCCTCCATTTCCATCCTATTCATGTATTTGTCCAGACGCCCCTTAAAACTCACTATCGTATCTGCTTCCACTACCTCCCCCGGCAGTGGGTTCCAGGCACCCACCACCCTCTGTGTTAGAAGCTTGCTTCGTACGTCTCCTTTAAACCTTGACCTCGCACCTTAATCCTATGCCCCCTATTAATTGATTCTCCCATCCTAACAAAAAGCTTCTGACTATCCATTCTTTCCATGCTCCTCATAATCTTGCAGAATTTTATCAGGTCGCCCCTCAACCTCCGTCGTTCTCGTGAGAACAAACCAAGTTTTTCTAACCTCTCCCCATAGCTAATGCCCTCCATACCAGGCAACATCTTGATAAATCTTTTCTGTACCCTCTGCAAAGTCTCCACATCTTTCTGGCAGTGTGGCGACCAGAATTGAACATTATAATCCAAGTGCGGCCGAGCTAAGGTCATAAGATCATACATAATATATGTTCCTGAATTACGTTTAGAGCAACACTTCCGATGGCCATTCGGCAAAAACGACCATGTGTTTTTTTTATTCTGGACCTAAGTATCACTAAATGCTTTGTTCCACCTACTTTTATCGCATCCCTGTCTGGTTCCTTATCCTTCATTTACTTACATAAGTGCGTCTTAAACGTCTCAGGCATCACAAGTGCCCCAGGACTCGACGTTCTCCCACCTCCCTGCAAATAAGAACAAAAAGGTTATCCTAAAATCTCTATTAATTGTATTCATGGGAATATTTGTCCTTGTGCATGAGACGCAAAAACGCAGTCTGCAGGTGCAACAGGTGACCAAGAAGGCAAATGGGATGTTGGCCTACATCGCAAGGGGGATAGAATATAAAAGCAGAGATGTCTTGCTGCATCTGTGCAGGGCATTGGTGAGGCAACAGCTGGAATTCTCTGTGCAGTATTGGTCCCCTTATTTGCGGAAGGATATATTGGCCTTGGAGGGAGTGCAGAGAAGGTTCACCAGGTTGATACCAGAGATGAGGGGTGTTGATTATGAGGAGAGACTGAGCAGATTGGACTTGTACTCGTTGGAAATTAGAAGTCTGAGGGGGGATCTTATAGAGACCTATACGATAATGAAGGTACTGGATAGGGTAGAGGTGGAGAGATTCGTTCCACTTAGAAAGGAAACTAGAACTAGAGGGTACAGCCTCAAAATAAAGGGGGGTCAGTTTCGGACAGAGTTGAGGAGGAACGTCTTCTCTCAGAGGGTGGTGAATCTCTGGAATTCTGAATACCCATTGAAGTGGTGGAGGCTACCTCGTTGAATATGTTTAAATCACAGATAAATGGATTCCTGATCCTTAAGGGGTTATAGGGATCAGGCGGGTAATTGGAACTGATCCACTTCAGATCAGCCAAGATCTTATTGAATGGCGGGGCAGGCTCGAGGGGCTAAATGGCCTACGCCTGCTCCTATTTCTTACGTTCTTATATTATATTTAATATTACTGACTGTTAAAATCACGAAGTTTAGTTCATGCGTGAAGTGCTTTGGATAACTAGATTTATCTTGTGACCATACATGATTTAATCTCTTATATCCCAATAGTATGCAGCCATTCATTCGTCGTATCAAAACTCACGACCTTAGGCTTATCAGTATTAAAATAAGATGTCATTTTCATGTGCTTCCTGCAAGTTATTAGTATTCTGTAATAGACTGTGCAGTTCTCTGTAGTGTTAACTTTACAATTTGCTGCTACCATCAACTTGCACTTTCTTTTTACTGCCAATTGCAAAGTCCAAATAGTTTATGCAAATCCTAAGGAGCAGTGACCCAGCCACCAATCCATGTGAATTCCACACCGAAATTTCTGCTTTTTACGTAACTAGAAACTTCACAGACAGTTTTCGATCCACTTTTCTACAAATTTCATGGTTCCCCATTGTCTTTCCTGAGTAAGCAACATAGGAAAATTGTGAAACTATTTTGGTAATCTACGCACACTGCATCTAAAGCATTGTCCCTCCGACCATTCCTGCAGCATTTACAAATAATTCAATAGGGTCATCATCCACATGTTTCAAATGAAATTCAATGTTGCTTTTTCTTGATTATACTTTTTGATTTCAGTTGTTTTTTTTTCTGTGAGTGTTGCAAAATAATACCGGCAAACCATGAATGTATTTGAAACAACGTATATTACGCGGAGCACTGTGGATGCAGAATTGATCATTGAACTATCTGGGCGTTTCTTGTTTCATTGACAGGACACAAAGTGTCGCGTTCGGTGACGGGAACGCATTGATGTGAGGGGATAGTGGAACTGCTCTATAATGGGACAGGGGACAGTGTGCTCCGAAAAACTGGATTGGCATGATGCAGAAGTGATTTGTAAAAAGTTAGACTGTGGTACACCCGTTTCCATTGATTATTACTCTCGGCAATTCGGAGTAGGATCCAGACCTATTTGGTTGGATGAGGTCGAGTGTCGTTGACACGAGTGGACCCTTTGGTAATGCCAGGCAGACCCGTGGGGTCATGCTGTGTCCATTTGGAAGATGCAGCTGTCGTTTGCTCACAATCAGCCATTTTCTTGCAGATATGATTTCAAATATTGGTGTAACTCATGGAGTCAGCATGCCTGTCTTATCAACAGGTGGATATACACCGAAGCAAGAACACGACAATCTGAACGCCTGCAAACTGGGATCAGGTATTTATCAACTTTAATAAAACAGCTACCTGACTTTATTCCTATCTTGTGCTACATCAAGATTCATTGTTTCTTATCCTTGGCAAATTCAGGAGAAAATTCCGCTTGGCTGGGGGTAATAACATCTGCTCTGCGAGAGTGGAGATATTGTGCAATAGCGCCTGGGGTACGGTGTGTAATGATTTTTGAGATCTGAATGATGCCAGTGTTGACTGCAGACAGCTGGGCTGTGGCTCCCCTAATGCCCCCAGGAAAACAGGCCAGGGAAACGGTATTATCCTGCTAGATGAGGTGAAGTGCACCGGAAACAAATCTATGTTGTTTCACTGTCCTTCTTCGTCCTCAGCGCAATCTGACTGTGATTACAAGGAAGATGCCAGAATGATTTGATCCGGTAAGGATCGCACTGAATGGTGTGGGTTGGGTCTGTGTGATAACGATCAGTCTTTGTTTACTGAACACGAATCATGTTTTCAGATGTCTTTCTAACCAAAAATGCAAATGATTGTGTGCGTTTTACCATGTCTTCCTCAGGTCCATATTTATCTCTGGCGACTTTTCCGCCCGGACCTTCAGGTATTTCTGATTAATAAATAACCATCATTATTGATGCTAATTTTATTTTAGGAAACATAATTGGGGCATATTGGCATTGCATTAGTTTTGTTAATTTCTAATGACAATCTGAATATTTGCTCATCATGTAAGCATTAGAAAAACATTCTGAATATTTTATGTGTAAAAACGTTCTTGAATCTTTCATCAAGAGCATGAAGATGAAAGCACTTCCATTCCTCTTGTGATCTGCCTATCTCTCGGTCTCCTGTTGATCTGCATGTTAATCGCCTTTACATTGGTCGTGCAGAGGAAATCATCAATAAAAGGTAAGATTCAAATCATATCTCTGAATCCACCATGAATCGCGAATGCTGGTTCATACATCCGAGGGGTGTCCGTTCTCTACCACTTTTCATAGAATGCCTTCTGTACATTCCAGAAACAAATTAACTGAGCATTGGACAGTAATTCCTTTCAATCTGCCCGAGAAACAGCAAAACATGACATTTCAATGAGGGCGTATTGAGCCTTCATATTTCTGGTTCATCCAATCGTACATGAGTTTCATTCTTATAGCAAAAGATACAAAAGTTGAATTCAAACCAGTTGAACTCTGATTTCCTGCAACCGAGTGCATTAAAGAGATGGCAGCAGAGATAGTGGATTCTGAAAAGGTACCAGTGGATTGGAATGCTACTCTAACGCTCTTATTCAATAAAGGAGAGAGGCAAAAAGTGGGAAGCAATAGACCAGTTAATTTGAGCTCAATGGTGGGAAGTTGCTGGAGTCAATCATTAAGGAGGGGAAACTGACCAGTGGGGAAAAAAGCTCAATTCACTAGAGTCAGTGCGATTTTAGGAAGGGCAAGTTGTGTTAGATGAACGTGCTTGAGTTCTTTAAGCTTTTAACCAGCAAGGTGGTTGATGGTGATCATGTGGATGTGGTATGACTTGACCTCTCGAAGGCATTTGACAAGATGCCACATAAAAAACTGATTAAGAAGGTTCAGTCACAAGAGTTGGTGGCGCAGAATCGTCTTGGATGGAAGATTAGTTGACTAACAGAAAGCAGGGTGTCGGGATAAATGGGCCTTCTCTGGATGGCGAGCGAGCATTAACTTGTGGGATGCTGGAGGGTTCAGTTTCGGTCTGCAACTGTTTACAACCGATATCAATGACCTGGAAGCGGAGAGTGTAACATTGCAAAGTTCGAGGATGATACCGAAATATGCGGGAACGTATGCTGTGATGAGATTATAGTGTTTGCAGATGTATTTGAGAGGATAATGAGTCAAAATATGGCAGATGGGATTTAATGTGGATAGGTGTGAGGTTAGCCATTTAGGGCAAATTATTATTTAAACAGAAAGCAGATTTAAAGTGTGTCATTGCAGAAGGATGTGTGTGTCTTTGTGCATGAATGACGGAAACTGACTATGCATGTGCGGCATATAATAAGGAAAACAATTGAATCTTGGGATCTATTGCAGAAAACGTGGATTTTCAATGAAACGACGCGTTGCTAAAGCTGTATAAGGCGTTGTTGAGACCACTCCTGGGGTATTGTGTCCAGTTTTAGCCTCCATACTTGAGGAAGGATGTCTGACAGTGGAGGCAATTCAGGGGACGGTCACCACATTGATTCCAGGGATGAAAGGGCTGCGGTACAAGGAGCATTTAAATAGCTTGGGCTTGTACTTGCTTGAGTTTAGAAGAAAGAGGGTGGATCTTAACCAGGTATATAAAATGCTAAAGGGGACTGATGAGGTGGATCTTGAACAGATGTCCCCTATGTGGGAGAGTGTAGAACAAGAGCTCATAGAAATAGAGAGAGGGGAAGTAGATCCAAAGCTGTGGTGAGGAGAACCTACTTCTCTCAGAGGGCTGTGAATCTGTGGAACGACTGCCCAGAGCGCAGGGGAGGCAAATCAGTCAGACGATTCAAGAAAGAAACGGATATATTTCTCATGAAAAGCGGGATAAAGCGCAAAGGAGAACAGGCAGGACAGTGGAATTGAGACCAGGAAAAGATCTGCCATGATCAAGTTAAATGGTGGAGCGAGCTCGTAGGGATGCATTGCCTACTCCCGCTCCTAAATATTAGCTAATCATTTACATTTTATTTCCATTTGCTATCGGTTGCAAACCACCACTATCTGAGGTCAATCCAGTGTCAACATCTCTAACATCATTCGATTCATTTTTAGACGTGATGTGATACTTTTATCTGAATTTCCACAATTGTCTGTGCTAATGCTGCATCGATTACAACTATTCGCTAATATTACAGGATCTATGCCAGTGGCATAGTGAGTAGCGCCCCGCTCTGTGAGTCAGATGCTGCATGTTCAGCCCCAAGACTTCATGCGGATAAATTGCCAAACCTCCTGTATAATCCTTCCAATGCAAAAATGTTATGCGGTGAGAGCGGTGAAGATTCCTGTTCGGCCATGCTTGGTGTGGACGGCCACCCCACTGGCGAAAGGTTTGCAACCTGTTGCATGTCAAAATATGGCGATGGAATCTGATGAAAGTCTGCCTTCTGCAGCATTAAATTTGGGCAGATGAACAAAACTAATGTCTGTATTTGAACTTTCATCGAGTTCTCTTCATTCATATCTTACGTACTGACCGAAATTGGTCTCGAAATGGCTCAGTTTTCCTTTGATGGAGGCAGTGGTAACATCACTGGATTGATGATGCAGAGAAACAAGATATAATTCTCGGGACTCTGGTTTGAATCTAACCTGGACATAGATTGCGATATGAAATCAATAAAACTCATAATGAGAAATACAGTTGCAGAATGTCACAATATGCTCTCCGCCCGATCTTCCTCCAACAGAACCTCTCGTGGGTGGCAGGGATCCACGTTCTGCTTTGTACCAAGCCATTTATGAAGAAATAGATAACATTCCTCCTGACAAGCTATACGCTGAGTCTCCTGCTTCAGAGTTGTGTTTTTTTGAAATACAGGCTACACTGGAAAATGTCGCTTCTTGTTTACCCCCTTTAACCATGGTCAAGAAAAGCAATACCCTCACCGTTATCATGTAGAAAGGAGACACATGAAACGTCCTTATTTATCTTCAGAGGATTAGCATACTGATTAGATTACCAATGATCATTATTGCTCAAGAATATTTTCGCCTTCTGTGTAAAAACAGCGAACAGAATATGTGTTTCCAATTTCCAACAGCTTTGCACCCTACACACGTCAAAGCTGTGTTCTTAATAATAATGAGTAAAACATTTGATTGAATATATAAATCAACTATATACATTACTACTGTCAGCATACTGTTGTGGGAAATGTACCACTGAGTCAGGCTTGAAGGTTTGAAGAATAGTTTTATTTTAACGAAGCTTCGTGGAGAAAAGGCACAAACAAGCAGCAAACCTTCTATCAATGAGACAATAGGAGCAGCCCATCTTTATACCCTTGACACAATAGATGGACCGGACATTTAGCCATTATCACATTGTTGTAATCAAGTAGGTGATCGATCGTTAACACATCGTTATAGAAAAATACAGACAGATACAGACATGAACATGTTAACATCGCATTGTCTTATGAATGGATACATTTCCTACGTCAGTGGCTATCAATGGTTTTAGTTTCGGCCTGTTCATATAGTAATTTACAGTAATTGGTTTTCCTGCAGTTCTGTATTCCCGATCCCACCTGTAGCTAATCTCATTATCTACCCCTATTGTCCTTATCCTTAATCCCTGGCTGGCTTCCTGTCGGATTTGATTCCTGCATGTTTAACTTTGAATAGCTGTCTGTCCTTTATGTTTCATCTCTGGTGGCTGTCTGTACTGAAAGTCAGTGCCTGTTTAATGTCTCTTTCCCAGATGACTGTTTGAGTACCTGGCAGCCATCTTATGTGTACCCATCTGTTTCTGTTTCCCCCTTCCATACACAGCACCTAATTACAAGGACAGATTAGTGTTTGGGAAAATAATAGGAGTTCAATAGTTTTTTTCTTTGCTACAATGGGACGTTTTAAAGCCATTTTGGACTTAACCAAAGAGAAAATATATTTTTCACTGAATAACAACAACAAGCAAAAAACAAATGCAAACCATTAAATATAAAGGCACACCGCCAATGCAAACAAGGAAAAATACAACGGGTGAAATGTGTTTGATTAAGTGGAGTAGCGAATTGTGCCAAGGGAGATGAGGAACAGGGAAACGAGATACCGTAATTGGTTAAGATGACAATTGAGGACGACTATATTAGTGAATAATGGAGTATTAAGTAAAATCGCAAAATATTCAACAAAAGCAGAAATAAAATGGCCAATTCAGAATTAACGTCAGGTATTTTCGAGGGACAGTTTTTACCAACAGTCAACAATTTTGAAATGACAGAAATATTAATTAATTGTTTGTTTCAGTTTATACCAAAGAGAACACTTAAGTACATGACTTCACAAGATGTGAACAGTAAGAAGTCTCACAACACCAGGTTAAAGTCCAACAGGTTTATTTGGTCGGAAATACCTGATGTTGTGAGACTTCTTACTGTGCCTACCCCAGACCAACGCCGGCATCGCCACATCAAGATGTGAATAGGAATGGTATAACCAGGTAGAAACAAAAACGAATAAAAAACATTAAACACATCCGGAACATTTTCATCCATGCATGTTCAAAGAAAGGAAAAGTCCAGCAGAGGCAGTATTGCACCTTTTCACCAAACCATTACTAAAGTGTGTAATGCTAGGCTCCTGGTGGAAAACAAATATTGATGCTATGGTTAGAAAAGAAAAAGGAGAATGCCAGAATAATAAATAATTTGCTGAACATTATTGGGAGGGATACTAATCAAATTTCAACAAAAGGAAGGAAGAAAATATATACAACTAAAGGAATATAAAGAGGTGAGGACACATTTCATGATGGGATCGCTCACATAATCAACATCATCAAAATCTCACAAAAGCCATCACATTAGATACAGTAAGCACTACAATCGTGCCCAACATTCGTTTCGGAAGCTACCATCTCATACACTAATGAATTGGGCAATGCCATCCTGTCAACTCTCTTTCAGTAGGTTCCAATCTTTCCTCTATCTCAAACGTTTTCAGGTCCATGTTACATTCCAGAACTGCAACAGTAAATTAGGCTGACACTCCGGTGTTGTGCTGAGCGAGTTGCTGCACACTTGGCGATGTGGCCTTTCATAGGAGCTATTCACCCAATGGCCAAGGCGCCCTCGTTTGGTTATAAATGATCAGCTGACCATGCAAAAGAAGACTTGAGTGAGCATGGTTGTTCGGAACAAAATTCATCACCTGAGCAAATTCACAAATTCAGATTATCTAATCAGCATTAAACTCTTGTTACTTACCATGAAAGATTGCAGTGCACAAACTTTCTTCTGAATTCCAACATTGCAAGTGTGACGACATTTCAAAACTACTTCATTAGCTGTAAAGTGTTTGAAATCAGATGGCCGTGAAGAGCCGAGACAAGTCTTCATTTCACGTGCATTGAATCATGGGGCAGGCAGAAACATTGGTAGCAGCTGCCTGCAATGAAGCATTGAAATTGACGGGTAAAATATGTTGATATAGACGCAAGACGATTAGAATTGGTGTTCCAGATGAATCAGG
Organism: Mustelus asterias; assembly: GCF_964213995.1. NCBI lineage: Eukaryota > Metazoa > Chordata > Chondrichthyes > Carcharhiniformes > Triakidae > Mustelus > Mustelus asterias. Next base: position 3,811,201 of record NC_135832.1, on the reverse strand, counting down.
CACAGTGAACACTTGTTTATAATTTATCTAATCAAGACGACATTTTAACGATGGTAGCATTTTTTGGTCACAAAAGTAGCCACGGGAATTACAAGAAAACATTAATAAACTTACCATAATGGACACATGACTTGATAATGAAACTCAATAAATTTAACTGATAAATGATAACATGGTGAGAAAAAACACAATTTTACGTATTACATAGCAGAATAATTTAAATGCCATAGCTCATAAAATTGGCTAAAAATACAAAGGTACACTATTAATTCGAAGCAGACAGAAAATTTCACAAACACAAACGTTCATTTCTAAAACAAGCAAAAGAGCAGAAAATGCTAGACAAACTCAGAAGATCTAGAGAGAAACAAATCCAACACTTTGAGTGCCAATGGCTCTTTTTCATGCCAGAGCTGCTGAATTTGTCTGGAAATTTTTGTTTTTGTTTCCGAATTCCAGCATTGACACAATATTTTGCGTTATAAAAAGTATAAGAGTGAAGGTACAAGTCAATCGAACATTGTTTTGATGCCATTTTGAGTGGAGTGTATCGCTCTCAATTGGTTTTTAGCAAAACGATACAGGAGCCAGGCGAGGTTTGAAAACAATGTACAAAGGCTTCAGCAGTAAGGAAGGCTGAGACCTATTTGGAATGGCTGAACAGAATAAAGAAGAGATCCTATTTAGCCTATCCATGCTCTTTTCTGGTGCCTTGTCCTCGGCTTCCATGATTTGTTTTCACTAACAATGGCGGCACGGTGTCACAGTGGTTAGCAGTGCTGCGTCATAGCTCCAGGGACCTGTGTTCGATTCCCTGCTTGGTTCACTGTGTGGATTTTGCACGGTTTTCCCGTGTTTGCGTGGGTTTCCTCCGGGTGCTCCAGTTTCCTCCCACTGTCGAAAGATGTGCGGGTTAGGTTGATTGGCCATGCTAAATTGCCTGTTAATGTAGGTTAGAGGGATTCGTAGGAAAACTATGTGGGGTTGCGGGGGTAGAACCTGGCTGGGGTTGTTGACAGTGCAGACTCGATGGGCCGAATGGCCTCCCTCTGCATTGTAGGGTTTCTGTGGTTCTATGGATTTTCGTATCTGAAGATGAAATACAGGGGGATAATGTGGCAGGGCGAACGGATTCTGGATCAGAAAAGCCGGTCCAATGACTCAGACATAATGGATTCTGTCTTACACTGTTGAAGGGAGGTTTAAAGAATAGATTTAGAGGGAACAATATCCTTGGTTTAGCTGCCTGTATAACAATTCATATTCAAAGGTGTTTGTATAGCAATTTATATTAGTAGGGATAAATAGTATATAAAAAATACGTATGAATTTACTTTTATACAATCACAAATGTCATGCATGAAAACTCCACCATGTTAACAGGAGCTCACGATAGTAAAACGACGCAAGATGGATGTTCGCTTGAAGCCACATTGCTGAACACCACTCGCTGGCTTGAGTACAAGCTTGTGCACAATAGACCACATATACTGGTGACTGGTACCAGTCTATGATCTGAGGTCTCAGATGAAAACCAGACATGGAGGATTAGGGAGGACAGTCATGGGAGATGATAAGGAGGTCCACTGGACAAGGAGCATTGTACACTTAAGTGCACCAGATGGGTGAAAGAACAACAATATTGACGAGGTACCATGTTTCGTGTCCATGAGACCACGAGTTGATCATGCACAAGTTCATCTTATATAATGCCTGATTCATTGCATATGTGACTATTGTATGTCATCTGTAAACAATATTATTGGACAAGATCCACCCGTGATGGGCTGTGTAGATGTTTGAAAAATATATAAGAATTGATGTTTTTCCTTTGTTGGTCGGAGAGAGGCACTGGGTTCAACAGAAGCCATCTCCCCGCCGCCGAAAACAAACCGTTTGATGCGTGGGCCAACCCTGAGCGTTTAGTGATTTCTTTGAGAGACTCTCCCGCAAACAGTTAGTGCTGTGACTCGGATTCCTCAGTCGACCGATAGCATCAGAGAACTGGTTAGTATATTTACTGATTATAAGTACAGACTTTTCTCAAGGCACGAGTGGTGTTCAGCGACTGACGAATTTCCAAAATTGTGAACAGGGTATGGCCAGCAGACAAAACGGCGGTGGGCAGTTCGTTAAGAGATGTAGGCATAGTCGGATATTGTTTATTTTATTGCAATAAGTAACTGACTTGTTAATTTTATTGCAATAAGTAACTGACAATTTGCCAAGAGATGTGCCCCCTACAAGTAGCACAGACATACGCGTAGACCTCTGAGAGTGGATTTCCAATAGTTCTCGTCCCACCTAATCATGACAAGTAACGAAAGAGAGCTGGAATGGGGTCCAGAAGGCTCCTCGACCCACCACCTGCCGGAGAAAAATAAGGAAGTTATTGACAAAATGAAAAATCAGGATGGAAGCCCCACGACCCCCCAGAACACCAGAGGGAGCGGTGAAAGGCAGAAAAGGAAGACGAGGATGAAAGGCCATTAGTTTTAATACTCTGTGCCCATGTAAGTCTGACAGAAAAGGTAAATGCATCTGTTACCAATAGAAAACAGCAGCGCTCACTTATGACAGGACAGACAGTGTTGCCAGCACTCACGGAACAAATCTCGAGCGCTCCGTCCGATAACGAGGAGGTAGACATGCTCAGTAAAGGTTTAGCGAGGCAGGGGGACGCCCCACCACCTTATGCCCCAGAGACTCAGATTACAGCAGCCCCTGTAAAGATTGAATACATCCCAGCGATTCCTGCTCAAAAGGGAATAAGGGGAATAGCCCCGGGGGCACCTGCACGACCACTACATTTGCGGATGCAATATGTCTCCCTATCCCCTGGGGAGACTATGGCATTCTTGGATAAACTGCCCGCACGGAAGCCTCGCAGTAGTAACACAGTTTTCTGGCAGATGCTTAAAGAAATGCAGGTCAGCCATCACCTCCACAATCGGGATGTTGCGGGGCTCATTAGAACAAAAATGCCTGAAAACTACTGACTGCGATTGCAGGCTGCCCACAAGGATGGAACCTCTTGTGCGGACCTGGCCGCAAAAGCCCAACAACAGGGACAAGACTTCCTGGCTTTTAAGGCTGACGCAACTGATTCTCTTGGTCATATTCCTGTAAATTGATATGCCATCGTAGGGGTCACCCAAAACAAAGGAGAAGGAGCACAAGAATATGGGAACAGGAAGTTTGAATCTCTCATTCCACATCGTGGCATGGCTAATGCCGATCGGCATATCCCAACCATCCTCCAATTATATAATGAAGGACTGAGTCCTGCAGAGCAGGCGATACAAAAGTCAGGGCTGGTGTCCTTTATCAATTATGATGACTTGGAAAGCTGGGCAACGGCTGTAGATAACCACCAGAGATCTAAGGTGGCCGTCGCTGCCCCGGTGAACATGACTGACGCCGGTGCCGTTGCCGCTGCAAAGATAGAGGGGAGATGTTATAATTGCCATAAACCAGGGTAACACCGCGCCGAATATAGAACCCAGAAATTAGACAATAAAAATAAATGCAGAAATTGTAATATAATGGGACACGGAGCAAGGGAATGTTGGGCAAGAAGGGGCCCCCAACAGTCCAGGGAGAGGGACAAATATTCCAACGAGAATCTCTCTGATGTCAATCAGATGGCTCGTCAGAAGCTGCTCGATATTATCCACAACATATGACGTAACAGATCTCAATGAAGAGCATCGGCCCCGGGAAAGGGGGAAATGACCTGATCCCCGTATGTTGGTTAATGCATTGTTAGGGGGCCGGCGATGTGATATGTTTGTTGATACGGGGGCTTCAGTGTCTTTAACTAATTTGGACATTCCCACGACCCGACACCACATCACTGTCATTGGGGTGGGCGGGGGTGTGGGGGGGGGGGGGAGAGAATATGACTGCATTTAAAAGCGAACAAATATGACTAGAACAAGATGAAATAATGCTGCCCGCTCAGCTCTGGATATCTCCTAACACTGAGGGCTCCATCTTCGGAAAGGACATCCTTGAGGAATTAGGGGCAATTGTAGATCCCCGAAATAGACAGCTAATCTGGACCGCCAAAAAGGAGCACAAAGACAGAATGGTAGGGAAATGGGCCCCTGTAAGGAATATTGCCACGACAGGCAGTGCACACACGGACCCCCTGACCCGGGATTGGTCAAAGGATGGGGCACTGGGGATGTTGTGCAAGGCCATTCCCGGAGTATGGGCGACTATAAGCAGGATTGTGGTCTTATACACACGACTGCAGAAAAGATTGCAGGGCCAACACACCTGCCACACCGACAATATCCCATCAAGCCGGAGGCCCTGCAGGCCACCGACGAGATAGTGCGGGAGTAAGTCTGGCAGGGCATCCTACAACCTGTGGTCTCGGTCACCAACTCGCCAATGTGGCCGGTCCGGAAACCGGAAGGGAGTTACCGTTTAACTATAGATTACACCGCTCTAAATAGGGTGACCCCCAGGGAACACTCTATTGTGGCCAGTCGAACGACCGTCTTCAATGGACTTCGATCAGAACATAGAATTTTCACCGTCCTCGAAATAGCAAATGGATTTTGGTCCATCCCTTTAGAGCTGGAGTCACAGGAGAAGTTTGCTTTTACTTCCAAGAGAAAGCAATACACCTGTACCCACTTACCGCAAAGGATTCATAACAGCCCAAACAGTTTTCACCGAGTCATGAGTAGGCCCTTAGAAAAATGCGACCTCGCCCCGTTTGACAGCACTATTTTACAATACGTCGATGACCTCCTAATTGCCTCGTAAACTGAACGAGAACATTTAGGAACTCTGGCGAAGGTATTGCACACTGGAAGGGTCAAGATTCAAGGGAAACCCGAAAAGGCACAGATCGCACAGACTACAGTACGATACCTGGTCCATGACATAAGTAAGGGAACCAAGATTCTCCCCACAGACAGCAAAACCGCCATTGCTAACATGCCCCTACCCACAGCAGTGCGGGGGACACGGCTGGTGATACGTTTGTTTAATTACTGTAGGAACTCTATCCCCCAGTTCGCTCACCGAGCAGAACCGATCCAGCGCTTGGTGAAATGGGGAAAATCAAGATCAGAAACAGTAGACTGAGGGCCAGAACAGGAAACCGCAGATGATAGATTAAAGACCGAGCTGCTTGAGGCTCCGGCCCTGAAACTACCACGCATGCCAAACACTTCCACATTTACAATCATTTAGAGGTTTTATTTTTATAGCGCTGTGGTTACTCAGGAAAAAAGAGGGGTCATGAGACCTGTAGCTTACTACTCGACCTGGGAGCCCCCAGTGGTTAAAGGGCTGCACCAATGCGTCGCTGCATTGGTATGTGCAGCCTGGGCTGTACAAGTCTGTGAACCAATCACGATGTCAAGCCCGCTGGTCCTCCACACGAAGCACACTACAGTGGAGCTACTAAATACCAGAAGGCTGAGAACAATATTCTATGCGCGACGGGCTACATGGGATGCAGTGCTTCTTCTTCAAGACAAGTCCATTAGCATTACGAGGGACATGGTCTTTAACCCTGCAGAGGGATTAATTGCCGAGCGAGAACCACACCAATGCCAGACTAAAATAGATGAGGAAATAGAGGGAGTAATAGCCGATGAGGCTATAATGGATCCTAACCCAACCCTCTACGTTGACGTTTCCAGGCGTTATGTCAACGGACAATAGCGCACGGGATGGGCCGTGAAAGATCAGGAAGGTAACACCCTCCTGAAAGGGGGATTGACGGGATCTATCTCAGCCCAAGTCGCCGAGCTAATCGCTCTGACTGGAGCCCTAAAGTTAGCAAAGGGACGAAGGGTGAACATTTATATCGACAGCAGGTACGCCTTTGGTGTCGTGCACGATGACATGACCGCCTGGAGCTGGCGGCGATATGTTACGTCAGGAGAGGGCCAGATCAAACACGAGAACATTGTCGTGATTTAGTGGAACCTATCATATCCCCAGCTGCTGTACCAGTAATAAAAATTAAAGCGCAACAAAGGGTTGAGAACAGACAACAGCAGGGGAATATGATGGCTGACCTCGCGGCCTGAAGGGCTGCCGAAACTGTAGTACCACAGCCCATCCGAGTGGCAGCAATAGGGCCTGAGGAACTGAATATTGCTAAAGTACAAGTTAAGGCCCGTGTAGAGGCGCAATCCCAATGGGAACACAGCCGAGCAAAAAAGGGAGGAGACGGGATATGGAGGAAGGGACTCTAGGTCACTGCCCCATCCTCAATCCAGAGTGAATTACTTAAACTATACCGTGAGCCAGACCACACGGGACGCGGCGGGATGCTGAGTGTAATACTCAGAGATTGGTGGTGGCCCGGGGTCGGCAGAGCGGTTGCAAAACATTGACAATGATGTATAATATGCATGCAGCACAATCTCGGGAGACCCATAAAAGCCAAGATGGCCGATCAGCCACGAACAAAAGGTTCATGGGAGACTTTGCAGATCGACGTTACTGGACCATTACCCAACAGCCGGGAAAGAAGATTCTGCCTAGTGGCGATCGATCAGTTCACCCGATGTGTGGAGGCGTTTCCAACTCGGGATTGTGTGCCCGCTACGGTGGCATGCATCCTGGCATTTGAAATAATCCCGCGATGTGGGTACTGCTCCAATTTGATTCAGATCAGGGAACTCACTTCACGGAGCAGGTCATGAAACGTGCCTGCTGTCTATTAGGTATTCGACAAAGGTTCCATATCCCATATCATCCACAAAGCACGGGAATGGCGGAACGCATGAATCGAACTTTAGAAACTGCTATTGCAAAAGTGATAACTGACACGGGAAGGGCGTGGGTGGACGTTCTCCCATGCATTCTAATGAGGCTCAGAGCTACCCCTAACCGAACGACCGGTTTAACCACTTTCGACCTGATGACAGGCAGGGCCATATGGCTACCAGAGAACAGTATTGTGGGAGGGGAAGAAATGGGACCCCTGCGGGATCGCATTAAACAATATGTAAAACAATGAGACGGACAACTCCGAGAACTACGACGGGAAATGAGGGATCCGCAACAAATACGAGACTTAGACACTCAGAATCAAGATAAAACTGACCCCCGCCTTCCTCAAGTCGGAGACAGAGTATTAGCATGAGTTACCCCTGAACAAGCAGAGTTTGCCCCCAAATGGACCGGACCCGGCGACATAATCATGACCAGTGACACTTGTGCTTGTATTGATATGAAAGAGATGGGCCGATGGAAACATTGGTCCCAACTGAAGACTTATAATCCAAAATATAATGGCTGAGCCCACCATGATCCCGATATGGGAAACCGTCTGGTACACTGAACGTTTCCAGGCGTGAGTCAGCGCTCTGGAACACACCGCAATTGGATCATTCACATTTATTTTTCTCTTATTTGGAGGGTATGTTATTTATAGATGGGCAATATCCTGGACTCGACCAAGACACCCCTTGTCGGAGCCACCTCCAGAGATAGAAATATTAAGATTTCCCTAACCTAAATCGGATTCTCTCCTTTGACTCCTCGGACGTCAGCTCGCATGGAAGGAGTTAAACTAATAGCTCCGATTTCTAACACACGGTGCCACGGGCTCCTTTTGTTTTAAACCCATAGGTCATGGAATACAAACGGGTACTTCAGCTTTATGGACTGATCGCACTGGGACTCTCTTCAGAAACAATCCCCCCCCCCCCCCTCCCGCTCCTAACACTCGCCCAGAATGATGTCGACCTGATTCTTCAAATGCAACAGATCTTTGCGGGCCGAAATTCCATGGGCTACGGAGCGCTGTCCAACTTCATCGATGGAATCTGCATTCCGGCAGGAAAAGACTGGACTAAAGATAGGACTTACTTTAATGTTTGGTTACAAGTTTATCCGGGCAGGGATCGCGTGTGTGTCAAATGTCCTGCCGATGGGACCACCAGTTGTCTGGACCACAGGGAAATGCGGAAAAAGGATGGATGTGTTTTTGGAATTATAGGTGCATCTGGGCTCGGCCCATCCCAACTGCCCAAAAAGGGACTCGGAGTATGCAGATATTATGAGGAGACGGATGCAGCGGCACTGTCCCTGTATATTTGTTTTCCCCCTCCTATTACTCCACCGCCCACTCCGACTCCCTCTCCAGCAATATTGCCATGTCCCACGGTTTTTAAGGGACCAGGGAACGGGATTGTACTCTTAAACGAAGGAGAAATGTTGTATGATAATGTGAAACACGAGATTCTACCGGATCTGATCAATATTTCTGCAATTCAAATGCAGGAATGCTATTCAGAACAATCTAAATGCATGCATGTTTTGTTAAGTCCAATTGATGTGAGATAGGCTGTCGATGCCATGGGGACCTCTCCATGGGAGTTCAGAGACAGAGGAGAAAAAAAGGTACAATTAGTGACGTACTCACAGGAATCAACACAGGAAGTTCCTTGAATATCCAGTGGTGAAATGAGAATGTGGAACAACTTTACTCGGTCATGAGGGATCTCCTAAAACGATCAGAGGAAACACAAGCAGCTTTGGGGGAGACAGGTATGGATATCCAGTTAGATGCAATAACTGTACTGGACGCCCATGCACGCACAATTAAACACCTGATAGACAGAGAGAGGGACGACATTGCACGATTGTGAAAGGGGCAACTTTGTTATGCATACGGCCTATGGATGGTGGGACAGATAAGACACATTCTCGGTCAGATTTAAAGGGGGGAGGTGCCCGATTGGATTGACAGCTCCCGCCTGGCACAGATAGCCAGACGGACAGGGGCATTGGAAAAATGCATCCTCAAAGGCCTCACCAGAGTACACCCAGTAGTCCCGGATTGTGGGATGAGCGAAGCTACCGGTGTATGGTTCTGATGATCCCTATAGTCACACCGGGCTCAGGACCTTTTCCTCTATTCCAGTTGGAAAACATCGGGATAGTGCGAGTAACCACCTCCCTCCATTATCACCTGGCCGAGACAGCAGCCATACATAGGGACAATTCCTTCGACAGAGTGTCCCTTGTGGGGTGTAAGCAGAGGGGTGACAGCACCGTGTGCCCCCACCCTGTGGGAGAGGGAGACATGGACGAACGTGGCTTCAACTGTACTGAGGGATGCGTCCTGTAGATCGAGCCAGCCTCTGAGCACTTTGCCCGAACAGGGTATGCGGGCAAGGGGAGATACTGTGCCTCAACCACCGTCAACTCCTACCGTTATAGTGGCCTGTCATGCATGATCCCCCAACCCAACTTTTGTTTCACACTCCTTCGGCCCGTCACTATACGCCTAGCTAGGATCATTCAAGCTCGGCGCTGAATCATAGAGGCTACCAATGTCACAGACACCCTCCATGATAGGTTACAGGACTATAGGGAACCAGAACTGGCCCCTATCCTACATCGAGCGGAAACTCTGAAAGAACTAAGATTTAAAGTCGGACACTCAGTTAAGCTATACCACCAGCTACAAACAAAAATTCAGACTTTAGAAAAGGACACCGAAATGTTATTACAGGAAGAAAGCTGCTGGCAGAGAGTGTGGGGATTGGGGACTGAATCTCACCCTTAGATTCGAATCATTTCAGATATAATAGTAAGCTTACCACTATGACTAGCCCTTGCATGGGGCATTATCGCCTCCCGGTCCTGCTAGAAATACAAATAACGCAAAAGGATTAGGGCACTGCTAAAACCTGAAGGGACATGGCTCAATTTGGTGGGCAGGGCAATTCGGACAAATTTAATTTGATATAACCGACTATTATTCCTGAAATCAAGTGACTGCAGCAGAATAAGGCAGGGAATACTGGGCGATCCAAATTTTTAATATATTCTATAAAACTTCAGTCTTGGGGGCTGGTGGGGTCAGCCCCTTACCGAAAGGGGTTTTATTGAAGGGGAATTTAAAGAATGCGTTTAGAGAGAACAATGTCCGTGTCTTAAGAATTTATATTCAAAGTTCCCTGTATAGCGATTTATATTAGTAGGGATAAACAGTATATATAATAAATATGTGTGAATTTACTGTTATACATTCGCAAAGGGCATGCATGCAATCTCCACCATGTTAACAGGAGCTCATGATAGTAAAACGACACAAGATGGATGCTAGCTTGAAGCCACATTCCTGAACACCACTAGCTGACTTGAGCACAAGCTTGTGCAATATTGACCACAGATACTGATGACTAATACGAGCCCATGATCTGTGGTCTCGGATGAAAACCAGACACGGAGGATTAGGGAGGATAGTCATGGGAAATGATAACGAGGCCCACTGGACAAGGAGTATTGTCCACTCATGGACTCCAGATGGGAGAAAGAAAATTAATATTGACAAGGTACCATGAGTCGTGTCCATGAGACCAACGACCTGGTCATGAACAAGCCCACCTCACATAATGCCTTTTTCATTGAATATGTGACTACTAAATATCATTTGCAATCAATATTATTGGACAAGGTCCAGCCGTGATGGGCTGTGTAGATGTTTGAAAAATGTATAAGAATGGATATTTTCTGTTGGTTCATCGGAGAGAGGCACTGGGTTTAACAGAAGCCATTCCCCTGCCAGCGTAAATAAACTGTTTGATGCGAGGACCAACCCTGAGCGTTGAGTGATTTCTTTGAGAGTCTCTCCCGCCAGCATACACTATTTTCTTTTCTCTGATATCTCACACATTGTCCTAAATGACTGGACATTTCAGAGCCAGAGCAATATGCATTGTCCAATAAGGTGGTGCCGCTTCTTCACATTGAACTTCTGCAGTCACTCTGCTGACTGTTCTCCCAAATTGGTGCCATAATCAAATTCCAGGGCATTGTCACAGAGGCGGTGTAGTTGTCGCAATCTCGACTTTGACTTTCTGAATTATTCTCTGTCATGGTAACATCGTAATGACTCAACCGCAAACAATTTGCCTGAAAACAAATTATTATGCGTTTACAGTTTCCTCAACCATTGACTCCTTCAACACGATTCTATTTTACACCAATCACAGCTTGGGAGACACGAATCCTGAATCAGAATATCCTGAAGTGGAATCCTCCTCTATTCACAGTAAGTCGAAGTTCCCGTCCTACCATTTCCTTCCGAGTCTTCTCACTTTGTAATGTCTAAAATAGCTCCTCAAATCTCCAAACGTGTACACAATGACGTGTATACCATCAAAGTACACTGCCAAGTAGTTCAGGTATAGTAGAATAATTTTAGTTATTGAAACTTCGAGTTTGAAACACGCTACAATAGATAGATTTTGCTGTCCCGTAATTGCTGTGGAAATATACATTTAAGGATACTATTCTAACTATCCTTCATTACTATTTCACTTCAATTCAAACCCTTCTACCTCTCAGCTCCTGGTTTGACAGACTGTGAAGATGCTGAGACTGAATTGACTCTCAGATTGGGCACTTGCTGCTGAACTGGGACCCTGATGTCATCTTCACTTTGACAAGTTCCAGTGGTGGTCTCGGCACTCCGCGTGAGATAAATATTTGATTCTTCCGCTTCTCAGACATTCGACGGGGATCAGTGCACATTAAGTTGATAAGAAATTAGAACATGAGGGGGCCTTTCAACCCCTCGAGTCTGTTCCGCCCATCAATCGGATCATGGCTGATCAGACGCTCATCAAATTGACTTTCTTGCCCTTTCTCCTTAACCCTCGATTCCTTTACTGATCAAAAATCTACCGATCTCAGCCTTAAATGTGTGCAAGGAATCTACCTCCACAGCTTTCTGTGGCAACGAGTTCCAAAGATTCACAACTGGCAGAGAGGAGAAAATCCTTCAAATTTCAATCTTGCCCGTTTTATTCTGAGACTGCGCAGCCTGGTGCTAGAATCTCTAATGGGGCAACATCCTCTCAGGATTTACCCTGTCAATCCCCATAAGAATCCAATGTTTCAATGAAATTACCGCTCCCTCGTCTGAATACCAATGCACAGCGAGCCAACCGATTCAGCCTGTCCTCCTAAAACAATCCCTGCATGTCTGCGATCATCCTCGGCGCCTTTCTTTGAACTGCCCCTAATTAAACATTATTTCCATTAAATAAGGTACCCTAAAGGCTTACAGTACTCCAGTTGTGGTCTTTCCAGTATCATGTATTGAGTACCTGAGACCCCTGTGTGCTGCCCTTCTATAATATGTGCCCAAGTATCACCAAGTTCGTCTGTATTTTAGCTGCCGGCAGTTTTTTCTCCAATTAAATATTTCAATAATATTTTGTTTCCCCTTCCAAAAAGAGCAACTTCTTACTTTACTCCTTGTGACACTTTTTGCTCACTCACTTAATCTGTCAATATATTTTCGTAAAATGTTTGGAGCCCTCTTAAAACTTATCTTTCTACCAATTTTAGCGCCGTCTCTAAATTTGGCTCCAGTAGATTTGCTTCCTTCATCCAAGTTATTAAAATATGTTGCAAAGAGTTGTGTCCCAGCAGTCATCGCTGTGGAACCCCACTGGCTGCAGGTCGCCAAACTGCCAAATAACCCCATATCCCCATTTGCTGTTCCCTGCCCATTCGCCAATTATACATCAATACCAATACACTACCTCCAAAACCATGGGCTCTGATATTATGGCTTCTCCTATTGTGAGCTAGTTTGGCTGAAGACTTCTGGAAGTTCGAATTCAACATATCCACTGCTTCCGCACTATTCAATCAGATTGACAATTCTTTGGAAATTTTTAATAAATAGTCAACATGATTTTCCATCTTTGAAGGCAGACAGACGTTTTTGGATTAGATTATGATTTTTCAAATGTGCTGTTGTTACTTCCTTAAAAATTGATTTCAACGTTTTAGCAATAACAGATGTTGGGGTTGTCTACTTTGAGCCGTTTTTTGCCTGGATCTCCCTTTTTGAATAGAGGTGTCACATTGACATTTTTTTCCAATCCTCAGTCACTTCTCCATAATCCAAAGATTTCAAGAAAAATACGATCAATGCATCCATTGTGGCTACTATGTTTAGAATGGCAATTGAAAGGCCAGTGGATTCATTCCCTCTTATTCCCATTAGTTTATTTAATCGTTAATCTCCAGTGATGTGCATGGTACTTAATTACTCCCCCATATTCCAGAGCATTGATCAGGTGTTCGAAATATCTTACATCATAGAGAATGGTGCCAAGTATCTGTTTCACTCCTCTATCATTTCCTTGTTCCAAAAAAAAACACTTCCTCAGATTCATTTTCTAAGTGGCCTATGTTTACTTTGATCTCCCTCCCTTTTTATATGTTTAATTATGATATTTTGTCAGCTTTTATTTTTACTGCTAGTCCTCGTTTATTCTCTCTCTCGTTAGTGTCTTTTGCGGCCTTCTTTGTTGGATTCTGAATGTTTCCCAGTCTGTGGAGTTATCAATGACATATGCTCTCTTAAAGCCTTTTCCTTTAAATCAATTCTCTCCTTCACTTCCATGGTGAGCCATGATTGGTTTATCACACTCTTAGAATCTTTAGTCCGTATGGGAATATATGTTTGCTGAGAGTCATAAATTGCTTCCTTATTCCGGCTACTGCGTGCTTAGTGTCTTCCCTGCTATTCTATCCGCCCAATTTAATTCAGCGAACTCGATCCTCTTTTTATTATAATTCCCTTTATTTAATTCAAACATCGTTGTTTCTGCCCCAGAGTTCTCACTCTCAAACTAATTATTCAACCCTGTCATGAGAGGATCGCAACTTCCCAGGGGATCCTTTATTCTGCAGTCATTCATTAAAGCTGCTTAATTCACCATTACCAGAGGCAAGAATGGTTGTTCGCTAGTTGGCACCATGATATATTGCTCCATTTATTTAACAAAAAATCTAGCCCTAATGCACTCTGTGACTTTGTTGCTGTGGCTATCCTTTCCAACTTTATTAAAACAATCATCACAAAGATCAAATTGACGCCTAATTATTCTATTATTTTTACATGTTGCCATTATTTGTTGATATATTCCTTTTGCTGCGACGTGGCGATTGTTTCAAGATGCACTCGACCCTCCGACCAATGTCTTATTTCCATTACTGTTTTGTATCTTCACCCTAATGGACCCTATTTTATCCAATAATTGATGCTCTCTCAAAGAAAAATTCTCATTTCAGTTGTATTTAGAAGTGCTAACCCACCACATTCTGCTTCCCTCCTGTCATTGTGATGGGACGAAAGTCCCTGAAAATTAAGTTCCCAGTTCTGATTTTCCTTTACCACGCCTCCGTAGAAGCTATTAGATTAAATCCAGTTCCCTTGACTTGCGCTGGCAGTTTCTGTAACCTATTGTGAATATTTGTGCATTAAGATGCAAAGCGTCAGGCTTGCCTTTTTTGCCATTATTGATCATCATTTGTGTTTTGGTCATATTTGCCTCTCGTCCTTGATTATCCCATCTTCCGATTTTGCATTTTACTGTTTTCTCTTTTATTACTGTTTCCAATGTTTCTCTTTCCTACGTCACACTATTTGCATTCCCATCCACCTGCCATTCCATTTTATCCCTTCCTAACCACACCATAAAATGTTCGCCATAGGACAGCATTTCCGGTCCTGGACAGGTGCAACCTGTCCAGTTTGTACTTGTCCCACATTCCCCTGGCCCGCTCCCAACGTCCCAGGGACATAAAACCCGTCACCCTGGCACCATGTTCCAGCCATGTATTCAGCTGATATGTCCTACTACTTGTATTTTGTCGAACACGAAGAGCTGGTAGTGATTCTGAAATCAGTATATTTGAGGTAATACTTTTCAACTGACTTCCTAACTCCCCATATTCGGCTTCTTGGATCTTTTTTTAAATAATCATTTGATAAATACCGATCCATATCATGACAAGTGGCTGCTCAATGCCCCCTGCAGAATATAGAACCGTGGAAACATAGAAACATAGAAGATTGGAGCAGGAGGAGGCCATTTGGCCCTTCGAGCCTGTTCCACCATTCATTCAGATCATGGCTGATCATCCAACTGAATATCCTAATCCTGCTTTTTCCCCATGACCTTTGACCCTATTCTCCCCCACTGCTATATCCAGCTGCTTCTTGAATGCAATCAATGTTTTGGCAGCAGCTACTTGCTGTGCTAATGAATTCCACAGGCTCATCACTCTTTGAGTGAAAAAATGTCTCCTCCCATCGTCCCAAATGGTCTACCCTGAATCTTCAGACAGTGATCCTTGGTTCTGGACTCCCCCATAATCGGGAACAACCTCCCTGCATCTACGCTAGCTACACCAGTTAGACTTTTATAAGTCTCTATGAGATCCACCATAATTCGTCTGAAATGGAGCAGAAACAATCCTAACCTAGTCACTCTGTCCTCATACGTCAGTCCCGCCATCCCTGGGATCAGCCTGGTAAACCTTTGCTGCACTCGCTCGAGAGCAAGAACATCCTTCCTCAGAAAAGGAGACCAAAACTGCAAACAATATTATACGTGTGGCCTCACCAACGCCCTGTACATTTGCAACAATACATCCCTGCTCCTGTACTGGAAACCTCTCGCAATGACGGCCAACATGCCATTTCCCTTCTTTACCGCCTGCTGCACCTATATTCTTACCTTCAGTGACTGGTGAACAAGGACACCCAGGTCTCACTTCACACTCCTCTCTCCCAACTTACAACAATTCAGGTAGTGATCTGCCTTCCTGTTTTTGCATCCAAAGAGAATACCTCAAACTTATCGAAATTATACTGCATCTGCCTTTGATTAGCCCACTCACCCAACATGTCCAGATCATTCTGACGGATGGGTCAGCCTCCCAGACAACTTGGTATCATCTGCAAACTTTGTGATGTTGCATTTTGCTCCCTCATCCAAACCATTAATATATATTGCGAATAGGTGGAGACCCTTCACCGATCCCTGTGGCACCCTACTCGTCACTGCTTGCCAATTTGAAAAGAACGGTAAGAGTTTTAACAGCACCAGTTTAAAGTCCAACAGGTTTATTTGGTAGCAAATACCATTAGCTTTCGGAACGCTCCTCCTTAGTCAGATGGAGTGAAAATCTGCTCTCAAACAGGGCACAGAGACACAAAATCAAGTTACAGAATACTGATTAGAATGCAAATCCCTACAGCCAACCAGATCTTAAAGATACTGACAATATGAGTGGAGGGAGCATTAAGCACAGGTTAAAGAAATGTGTATTGTCTCCAGACAGGACAGCCAGCTTGCCTCCTGGACTTGCTGTTTTTGTCACTTCCCCAAAAAACTCCACCAAATTTGTAAGGCATGACCTCCCTCTTACAAAACCATGCTGTCTCTCACTAATGAGATTGTTCCATTCTAAATGCGCATACATCCTGTCTCTAAGAATCCTCTCCAACAACTTCCCTACCACGGACGTCAAGCTCACTGGCCGATAATCACCCGGGTTATCCCTGCTACCCTTCTTAAATAACGGTACCACATTCGCTATCCTCCAATCCTCTGGGACATTACCTGTGTCCAATGGAGAGACAAAGACTTCCGTCAGATGCCCAGCAATTACATCTCTTGTCTCCCTCAGCAGTCGAGGATAGATGCCATCAGGCCCTTGGGATTTGCCAGTTTTAATGTTACCTAAAAAAACCTAACACTTCCTCCCTTGTAATGGAGATTCTCTCTAACGGGTCAACATCTCCCTCTGAGACGCTCCCAGTCAGCAAATCCCTCTCCTTTGTGAATACCGATGCAAGGTTTTCATTTCGGATCTTCCCTATTCCCTTGGGTTCTGAGCATAATTCCCCTCCTTTGTCCCTGATAGGTTCGACTTTTTCCCTGACAACTCTTTTTTTCCTGACATATGAATAAAATGCCTTAGGATTCTCCTTAATCCTATCTGCCAAGATCATTTCGTGACCTCTTTTTGCCCTTCTAACTCCCCATTTGAGTTATTTCCTACTCTCTCTGTATTCCTCCAGAGCTCCATCTGTTTTCAGTTGCCTGGAACTTTTCTTTTTGATCAGATCCTCAAATTCCCTGGTTATCCACGGCTCTCGAATCCTACCTTTCCTATCCTTCCTTTTTACAGGCATATGCCTGTCCTGCAGCTTTATCAAAAGTTCCTTAAAAGACTCCCACATACCAGACACGGACTTACCCCCGAACAGCCTCTCCCATTCAACGGTCACCAATTCCTGCCTAATCCGACTATGGTTAGCCTTCCCCGAAATTAGCACCCTACCCTTAGGACAGCGGTCGTCCTTGTCCATTACTTTCCTAAAGTTAACAGAGTTGTGGTCACTATTTGCCACATGTTCCCCTACCGAAACTTTGACGACCTGACCGGGCACATTTCCCAGGACTAGATCCAGTATAGCCCCCTCTCTAGTTGGGCTATGTACATACTGTACCAAAGAACCTTCCAGTATGCATTTTACAAATCCCTCCTAGTGCAGACCCCCAGGCCTCAACACTTTCCAGTCTCTACCAGGGAAATTGAAGCCTCCCACTACAACAACCCTACTCTTTCTGCACATATCCAGAATCTCCTGACATACCCGTTCCTCCACTTCCCGTGGGCTGTTGGGTGGCCTGCAGTAGACCCCCAGCATAGTGATTGCACCTTTGCTGTTTCTGAGCTCCACCCACAGCGACTTATTACATTACCCCTCTAAGTTGTCCACCGTCTGCACTGCTGTAATATGCTCCCTAACTAATACCGCTACTCCCCCACCTTTGTTAGCCCCTCCTCTGTCTCGCCCAAAACACTTATAACCCGGAATATTCAGCTGCCAGTCCTGTCCTTCTTTTAGCCATGTCTCTGTCACCGCGACCACATCCAAATTCCGCGTAAGCATGAAGGCCCTACGTTCGTCTGTCTTACCCGTTACGCTCCTCGCATTGAAGCAGATGCTTCGATACTCGGCTGCTCTGCCAAAACCAGAAACTTCCAACACCATCCATATCATCATTCGGTCAACGTTGATGGACAAAAATGAAACCAAACTGTTTCTATCAATGTTGTGGATCTATTAGCAGCGGATGATGGAATGCACACGGCGAAGGAGACTCGGCAACATCTTTCCAAGGACAATTATTGATGCCTAATAGTTGCTCAACTAGGCAATGAATATCACATCTCACAAAATAACAACCATAGCAATAACAGCAGTATTATTGTTATTGATGATATGATCCGTCGTCACCTTTGTCATAGTAGTCGCCATCACGAAGATTCTTCATTTTATTATAATAGCACAGTGTCACCTCTGTTAGCACTGCTGCCTTCGCGTGCCAGAGACCAGGGTTCAACTCCAGCCCTGGGTGACTGCCTGTGTGGAGTTTACACCTTCTTCCCGTGTCTGCTCACGGGCTCCAGTCCCCCCGCCCCAAGTCCAAAGGTGTGCAGGTGGCCATGCTAAATTGGTCCTTGTCAAGGAGATCACAGTAAGATGTTTAACAACACCAGGTTAACGTCCAACTGGTTTATTTGGGAGCAAAATCCACAAGTATATGTTTACCCCAGTCCAACGCCGGCATCTCCACGTCAAGGAGATCAGCAGGCTAGTTACTTGGTGTTATAGGGAAAAGGCCTGGTTTGGATTTTTGTTGGTGCAAGCTCCATAAGCTGAATGGCCGCTTTCTGCGCTGTAGGGATTCTTTGATTACTGTTAAAATAATACTGTTGCTACTATTAATCATAAAAATGAAGTGATATAGACCAATTCTATCTGTCCTGACCAATGTCCTTTCCCACGTTAATACCTTAGAAATTTGTTCTTGTGTGCTCAGCGGATAACCGACTGAACTGCAGTCCACAACAATGTCATAGTCATATAGTCAGAGAGGTTTATCGCATGGAACCAAGTTCTTCGACCCAACTTGTCCATGCCTCCCACTGTTTACCATTAAGTTAGTTCCAATTGCCCAAATTTTGCACATATCCCTCTGTAGTCATCCAGCCCACGTAATTATCTAAATGTTTTGTAAGACAAAATTGTACCCACCTCTACTCTTGCCACTGGCAGCTCGTTGCCAACACTCACCACCCTCTATGTGAAAGAAATGCCACTCTGGATCCTTTTGGATCTCTCCCCTCTCACCTTAAACCTATGACCTTTTCGTGTTTGTGTCCCCTACATTTGGGAAAAGAATTTGAACATCTGCCTCATCTATGCCTCTCATTATTTTTTTCGATCTGCATGAGATCATCCCGAAGCGTCCTTTGAACTCCGGGAAAAAGTCCCGTTCTATCCAGCCTCTCCTTATAAATCAAACCGTCAAGTTCTGGAAGCATCCTGGTAAATCTTTGTTGCACTTTTTCTCGTTTAATATCCTTGCTATAATAGGGTCACCAGAAGCGTGCACATTATTCCATGTGTGGCCATACAAATGAACAACTTTAACAAATGCGTCCTAACTCTGCTATTCAATGTTCGGACCAATGAAACCAAGCATGCCGAATGTACCCTTCACCACCCTCTCCACCGGTGACTCTAATTTCGAGGAGCTATGAACCTGTACTACGTGATCTTTTTGTTCTATGACTACCCCGCCCCCCCCCCCCCCCACACCCAACGCCCTACCGTTAACTGATCAAATCCTGCCACGATTCGATCTACCAAAATGCATCATCTCGCATTTATCTTAATTTAGCTCCATTTGCCATTCATCAGCCCACTGTCCCAATTGATCAAGATTCCGATACAATCCTAGATAATTTCCTTCACTGTCCACTGTCCCACCAATCCTTGTGTCATCTGCAAATGGACTGACAATGCCTCTTAAATTCTCACCCAATTGTTCATATAAATGAAAAATAATAGTTGGCCCAGAGCCGATCCCTGAGGCACACCGCTGGTCACAGGCCTCCAATTTGAAAAACAACAACCTACAACCAACTACTGTCTTCTGTCGTCCAATTGGCGACCTCACCCTGGATCCCGTCAGACTTACCTCATGCAACAACCTACCATGCGATACCTTGTCAAAGGCCTTGCTAAAGTCCATGTATATAATTTTGACTGTACTCTTCTAGTCTACCTGCTCGGTTACCCTTCCAAAAACTCATTAAAATTCGTGAGACATGAATTGCCACTCACAAAGCGATGCTCACTCTCCCTAATCTGGCGTTGCCTTTCTAAATGCCTGCAGATCCTCGCTTTCAGAATACCTTCTCACAACGTACTCACTATGGCCGTTAGGCTCACCGGTCTGCAGTTAACAGGCTTTTCTCTGCAGCCTTTCTTAAATAAAGGCACAACATTTGCTACCCTCGAATATTGAGACACCTCACCTCTGGCTGTCAATGATTCAAATATCTCTGCTATTTCCTCCCTAGCTTCCCACAATGTCCTGGGATAAAGGTCATCAGGTGCCGGGGATTTATCTACCTTGATGCGCTTTAAGCCTACCAACAATCTTTCTCTACATTATGTATACTCCTGAAGACATTGCCGTTTATTTCCCCATGTTCCCTAACATCCATGTGTTTCTCAACAGTAAATACCGATGAGAAATATTCATTTTTGATCTCACCCATCTCTTGTAGATCCGCACATAGATAATCTTGTTGATCTTTAAGATGGCCTACTCTCTCCCTGGTTACCCTTTGGTCCATTATGTATATGTAGAAGCTCTTTGGATTCTCGTTTGCCTGATCTGACAAAGCAGTCTCATGCCCCGTTTTGCCCTCCAGATTTCACTCTTTACTCCACTCCAACGTCGATACTCTTCAAGGTATCCACTTGATTCCAGCTGCCTATACATGTCACATGCCTCCATCTTCTTTTTGACCAGGGTCTCAATGTCCCGAGTCACCCAGGGTTCACTACTTATACTAGTCTTGCCCTTCACTCTAAAAGCAATGTGAATAACCTGAACCCTGGCTAACACGCATGTAAAAGCCTTCCAGTTATCAGCCGTCCCTTTGACTTCCCAAGTCAAGTTTTCAAAGTTCATGTCTAATGCCATCAACATTGTCCTTGCCCCAATTTAGAATTTTAACATTTGTGCCAGACCTCGGAATTATGGTCGCTGGTACAAAAGTGATTCCTCACTCATACTTATGTCACCTGCCTTTCTTTATTTCTCAAAAGAAGATCAAGTTTGCCCCTTCCCTAGTCGGCCATCCACATACTGAATGAGAAATTCTTCCAGAATACACACAACGAGTTTCTCTCCATCCAAGCCCCCAGTGCCATGTCCGTCCCAGACAATGCTGGGAAAGTCAATGTCTCCTACGTTTACCATCCTATTTTTCTTGGAGCTACCTGTAATGTGCGTACATATTTGATCCTCAATTTCCCGATGACTATTTGGGGCCTCAAGTACGATCCATCAAAGTGATCTCTCCCTTCTTATGCTTCAGTTCTACTCATATCGGCTCAGTAAGCGAACTCTCGAATATGCCCCCTCTCAGTAATGCCGTGAAGTTCTCCCTAATCTGAAACGCAACTGTCCCTCCTTTCTTACCTCCTGTTCTATCTTTCCTGTATCATCTGTACACTAGAACATTGCGCTGCTCGTCCTGCCTCTCCCTAAGCGATGGTGAAATAATAGCTGAAATATCCCAGTTCCCAATCATGCCATGAGATCATCAGCCTTGCCCGTCAGTTCTCTTCCATTGAAATAAATGCAATTTAATCGATACTTCCTTTGCTCTTTGCCCAGCTTTCCCAGATCATCTGTCTGGTCATATTTAGTACATACTCCCTGTGTTTTATTTCGCTCAGCCTTATTGGACCCATCCACCAAGTTCTCCGCAGTCTCTGTACTCTGTTATTTTTGACTTCACTTTCTCTGCCTTTCGCTTTTCCCCTTACTGTCTTTTGTTTCTGTCCCCAGTTTACTTCCATCTGAGTTCCTGCATCTGTTCCCACCCCTCTGACAGATTATTTTAAACTCCCTCCAACAGCACGAGCAAACGCTCCTGCGAGGATATTTGCTCCCGTCCTGCCGCGGTGAACACCATAGGATTTGTACTGGTCCCCCAGAAACGGTTCCAATCTCCCATGATTTTTAATCCTTCCTTCTTGCACCATCTCTCAAGCCACGTATTCATTTTTGCCAGATATTCCCACTCTGACTGGCAGATATTCCCATTCTGATACGTCGCAATCCTGAGAAGACTACTTTGAGGACCAACTTTTTAGTTTAACTCCTAACTCCCTAAATTCAGATTGTGGGACTTCACACCGTTGGTTACACATATGTTGTTGTCTGTATGCACTCCTACAGCTGGCTGTTCTTCCTTTCCCTCCTGCAGCAGCTCTGAAACATCCTTGGCCCTTCCACCAGGGAGCAACATACCATCCTGGAGTCGCGTTTGCATTCGCAGAAACGTCTGTCTATTCCTATTACATTATCACTATATCTCTGCCACTCTTTATCTTGCACTCCTGCGGAACAGAGCCTCCCATGGTGCCATGAAGCTGGCTTCTGCCACCTTCCCCTGGTGAGCCAGGTCCCCCAATATTACCCATAACACTGTATCTGTTTTGGAGGGAGATGACTGCAGGGGAACCCTGCAATGCCTTCCTACTCTTCTTCTGTCTGGTGGCCAGCCATTCCCAATCTCCCTCAGTAAATTTTATCTGCGGGGTGACCAACTCATTGAACGTGCTACTCATGATTTTGTGAGCATCGCGGATTCTCCACAATGAGTCCATCCGCAGCCCCAGAGCCGTCAAGCGGTCGAACTGGAGCTGCCGTTGGATAGACACCTTGCACGTAAAGAAGCCAAAGACACTAGAACGATCGTCTGTATCGATCTTTAGTAAAGCGTTTGACAATGTCCCTCATGGTAGGTTGGTGCAAAAGGTTGGATCTCATGGGATAAAGGGGGAGTTGGCTAGATTGCAGAAACTGGCTTGGTCACAGAAGACAGAGAGAGGGAGTGGAAGGGTCTTTTTCCGGCTGGATGCCTGTGACGAGTGATGTTCCGCAGGGCTCTGTTTTGGCACCTCTATTGTTTGTGATTCATATAAACGATTTGGAAGAAGGTGTAACTGGGGTGATCAGTAAGTTTGCGGACGACACGAAAATGGCTGGACTTGCAGATAGTGAGGAACATTGTCAGAGGCTACAGAAGGATATAGATAGCCTGCCAATTTGGGCAAAGAAATGGCAGATGGAGTTCAATCCAGATAAATGTGAAGTGATGCATTTTGGTAGAACTAACGTAGGGGGGAGCTACGCGATAAATGGTAGAACCATAAAAGGTGTAGATACGCAGAGGGACCTGGGTGTGCAAGTCCACAGATCCTTGAAGGTGACGTCACAGGTGGAGAAGGTAGTGAATAAGGCATATGGCATGCTCGCCTTTATAAGTCGGGGCATCGAGTATAAAAGTTGGGGTCTGATGTTGCATTTATATAGAACGTTGGTTCGGCCGCATTTGGAATACTTCATCCAGTTCTGGTCGCCACACTACCAGAAGGACGTGGAGGCTTTAGAGAGAGTGCAGAGGAGGTTTACCAGGATGTTGCCTGGTATGGAGGGGCTTAGTTTTGTGGAGAGATTGGTTAAACTGGGCTGCTCTCACTGGAAAGACGGAGGATGAGAGGTGACCTAATAGAGGTGTATAAGATTATGGAAGGCATCGATAGGGTGAACGGGGGAAAGCTTTTTCCCAGGCCGGTGGCTACGTTCACGAGGGTCATAGGCTCAAGGTGAGGGGGGCGGGGGCGGGGCGGGTGGGGTGGTTTAACAAGGATATCAGTAGGACGTATTTTACACAGATGGTGGTGGGGGCCTGGAAAGCGCTGCCGGGCAAGGTGGTGGAGGCGGACACAGTGGGAACGTTTAAGACTTATCTAGATAGCCACATGAGCGCATTGGGAATGGAGGGATACAAAAGACTGGTCGAGTCTGGACCAGGGAGCGGCGCGGGCTTGGAGGGCCGAAGGGCCTGTTCCTGTGCTGTGTTGTTCTTTGTTCTTTGTTCTTTGATCCCTGGATTACCAGATCGCACAAGAGGAGCATGACATGGGTTTGGGATCTCCTGCCATGATTTAACCATTACTGTAGATTAACTTGCAATAATAACTGCGAGAGAAAAAAGGAAAGAATAACAACTTTCCTGTCACCAGCCAATCACTTACCTCCTTGCTGTGACATCACGGTTCGATTTCTTTTTAACTCTCACTTGCCCTCGAGTCTCCCTCGCAGGTCAACCTCTCCACTCGTCCCAAAGATGAGCACCTCTTTCCCTTCAACCCGAATTCCCACTCAGCTCCAAGTTCCTGGGATTTCTCACAGAACTCTTTAAAATTCCTAAGTGTTCACAACTATCGAGGCCCTAATCAAGCTTGAATTGATTCACAGATATCTGCCACTTCGCTAACTTCGTCAGTTGGGTATTGATCTTTCAACTGGACTGGATTGTAAAGAGAGAAACAATAGGATTCACTTACCAACAGTGACCCACTCAGCTCCAAATTCCTGATACCTCGCTCTGGCTGAAATCTCACTCCTACTAACTTGTCCTGCGATAGCTCACTGGTCATTAATAGCCATGTTCTGAAAATGCATCCAGACCCATTCTTCTCACCATCAGCAAGTGACACACTTCACCCTCATTCCACAACATGTTCACATTAAAAATGATGTAATTCCAATTACCTTCAGCTCCATGTTAACTACAAATATTTATTTGTGTCACAGAAGCTTTCAGCATTTAGAAATATTCCGCTTCTCCCAATAATCAGTGTATACGTCTGCGAACATTGACACCAGTATCCTTGCATGGAGATAAAATGTTCTCTTTCAATTTTCAAGGCCCCCCAAAAATCCTACATTTGGAACAGTCATGTTCTGTTTCTCCTCCTGTTTTCAGCGCCGTGCTCACTGATCACAGCGAATATTGAAGTACTGCACTTCAGTACAGAGACACAAGGAGAGTCTTGATGATAGCAGCAAAGCAGTCATCTTCTGAAATCGGCAGGGAGAGGTTAAATGCGCTCTGATATCTTGGTCAGCAGCTTCTCGAGGGAAGGATGAATGTGTCGGAACCAGTGCAGGTGGAGTATGCGGTGTCTTATACTTAATGTAGGGATTTTCTCCCGTTTCACAACCAATGAGTTAATAATAGGGTCCAGCTGACTTTCACCAACGTTACGTTAGTGTACCTTTAAGAATTTTTTTTTTTTAAAATCATGATCTCTGCAGCTCTCACAGCTTCTGTGGTTCCTTAGCTCGGATCCTCAGCTGATGTCGTTATTGTCGACGGACGTCTTTTTATTGCTCCTTAAATGGTTTATAGGGCAGTTGTTTGTTTTTACTTTGAAATGATTTACTACTCTGCATTGCAAGGAGGAAGAGAAATACTGTTTGGCAGGTCAGTTGGCAGAAGTTCTTTCATTTTCAGTTCTGAGCTGCGGGTTTGAGTTTTAGGATGTTTTCGGAGGGACAGCCAGCTGAAAAGACGCGCTTTCTCTCTCTCTCTTAATTTTAGAATTTCTGCTGGTTATCTGAAAGCAAGGTCGCGCCAACCAGCAGTAAAGATCTGGCGGTTGGTTGCTTGGCCAGATTGTCTCAAGTGTACAGGATCTTGGTGAGACCACATTTGGAATATTGTTTGCAGTTCTGGTCACCTCACTATGAGAAGGATGTGGAAGCACTGGAAAGAGTGCAAAGGAGATTTACCAGGATGCTGCCTGGTTTGGAGGATAGGTCTTATGAGGAAAGGTTGAGGGAGCGAGGGCTGTTCTCTCTGGAGCGGAGGAGGTTGAGGGAAGATTTAATAGAGGTTTATAAAATGATGAAGCGGATAGATAGACTGAATGTTCAAAGACTATTTCCTCGGGTGGCTGGAGCTACTATAAGGGGGCATAACTATAGGGTTCATGGTGGGAGACATAGGAAGGATGTCCGAGGTAGGTTCTTTACTCAGATAATGGTTGGGGTGTGGAATGGACTGCTTGCAGTGATAGTGGAGTCAGACGTGTTAGGAACATTTAAGCGGTTATTGGATAGGCACATGGAGCACACCAGGGTGATAGGGAGTGGGATAGCTTGATCTTGGTTTCAGATAAAGATCGCCACAACATCGTGGGCCGAAGGGCCTCTTCTGCGCTGTATTGTTCTATGTTCTATGTCTCTCCCTGGGGTTTTGAGAAGTTGTTTTAACTTCATACTGTTTGGACTGAATGTAGCTAACAGCAAGCTTCAACCAAGACTCAATTTTGACTATCACGTCAGCATTCGACTGTGCTGTTCAACGTGTTTAAAGGACTTTGTCTATGGAAGGTTTTCGTTTTGATTGCAGTATCTTAAATATATTCATTACGGGTTCTACGTTACAGTGGTTGTTCTGATTCTTGTTTGTAACTAAAAGAAGTTCTTGCTCATTTTCTTACCATACACGTTAACTTTATTCTTAAATAAACTTGTTTGACAAAAGATCCCGAGTGGGTCATTTGAATCATACCTGAAGTGAAACATATCATGCTTGTCCTAGCCAAATTAAATGTAAAACTTAGGATCCAGGCGAGCCTCATGAAATACTGGGGAGTTTATGGCCTGAGCCATAACACTTACCGCAGTTCATGAATTATCCTTCACGTAATCCCTGCCCTTTTACATCATCTGGTTTAGGTAATTATAAGGGCTGTGCAAATGCCTACCAGGTCCTAATTAACGAGGCCACCGCTCAGCCTTTTGAGGTATAGCCGAAAATGAATGGAGTACCTCAGTCCTCTATTCACACAACTCCCTCCCTTACCAAATGCCAAACTAAGCAACTGCAAAGCAGCTCACCGAGATGGATCAAAGCACCACTCAACAAAAGCTCATTTTATGTCCTATGTACAAAGCTTCTGAATCCACATTAACCAGGTATCAGGATAGCGTGGATAAATGTGAGGTTACCCACTTAAGTAACAAGTAGAAGATTATTATTTGAATGGATGCAATTTGAGAGGACTGAATACTCACTGAGACCTTGGTGTCCTCGTGCATTAGTTGCTGAACGTAAGCATACAGGTACAGCAGGCGGTAATTAACTCCCTCTCTCTCTTTCTCGATTTGAATGCCAGCACTTTAGCAGGAAGAAGGCACTCAGGTACAAGCACAAACTCACTCACAAACATGTTCAAGTGAACAGACGCACACAGTCCAACACAAAAATAATGAAGCATAAAGAGTTATACAAAATAAGACAGAGCAGGGAAGAATACTGTCCGTAATTTGTCGATGTTTGCTCGATCCATAGCGGAAATGTCATGAACAATAACAACGCTGTTGTTGAAATGTGGAGGATATCATTCCGCGTAAGCACGATTTGTTCCAACATTATTTCAGTCTTCCTTTGTGATGACTGAAACAAAGACGAATTTTGTTCCTCAGATATTACCTTGTTCCTCAGTATAAATTATTCTATTCCTGACTGTAAGGGGCCTACATTCATTATTATCAATCTTTTTCTGTTAACATACCTACAAATATTTTGCAATCAGTTATTATGTTCGCCAATCGCTTATTTTCAATGTATTTCCGCTTCTTAATCAATCCCTTGCTGAATTTTATCCAGCTGCCAATCCTCAGATCGACTGTTCTTTTTTGTCAATGCGTATGTTTCTTCGTTGAATCAAATGCTATCTCTAATTTCCCTTAAAAGGCCGTCTCTGGCCATAATTCCCTTATCGCTCTTGCGTCAAACAGGAATAAACAAAATCTGCAGATTACAACGATTCAAGGATTTCGCAGTTTCATGGATTTTGAAGTTGCTGTTTCCAAACAGAGACTTATCCGGACAAAAATATCCCCAGGGAACCTCAGCTATCGGACTTTTGAAGACGCCAAAAAATATTAATTACTTTTATTGATGCTACCCATAGATCTCAAATCTCTCTCTTCCTTACACTCACCTCCCCCCGCTGCCACCCCCCGCCCCCTCTCCGTCCGCCAACCTTACTGTGCTTACTGTGTGTGTGAGGTGGAGCACAATTCCCCCATCCATCACACTGGTCCGTGTTTGATCGAGATTAGCCTGCCGAAATGATGACGAAGAGAGATTGCTGTGCGCGACTTACAGAATTGCAATCACAGTCTCTTCTCTCTCCTTGTGCTGCCCTAAATCACACGTCCATACCCACTCTTACCGCCACACACTGTCCTTTTGGAAAGCTTTCCCAGATTGACACTCAGCATGTTTAACAGCATTATGGAAGTTGCTTCATTGACCATCAAGCTTGGTTGAGACTCGAACCCAGAGCTTCTAATGGAGAGTGGGTAAGAAAGATTAACGAATCCCTGCTCTGTTCGCATTAGCACGTGTGCAATTTAGTCTTGACAGAAAGGAGATCCTGGTAGAAGCACAAACAAAAGTTGTAAGTGCTTATTTAGAAGATAGAGACCTTATGACAAAGATTAGATAAAGTTGATTGTGATCTAATAGGACAGGTCCTAACAGCATAATGGTAACCGGAGCTGTTGCAGGTGATGGTGTCGAGAATTGACCAAAGACACAGACAAATAGGAAGAACAGGCCGGTGTAATTTAGCTCGAGTAAACCAAAGAATGGTAAAATATCTTCAAATACTAAGAAGTGATGTTGGTGTATATTTAACTGTTCATTTGGTTCAATGAAACAGCAACATTTTTTCAGTTGTATTTACTAAAATCAATGTGTTACACACAACACTCAGATTACATCTTTACTTTTTTACAAGGTCTGTGAGAATCTGCAACAAATGTAAATATTTTCCAAATATTGCATTGAATTTATAGAGCGGGAAAGTGAAGAAATGTTAAGTGTGACACACTGCGAAGGAATGAAACAAGTCACATAGACTTTGAATTTATTGATTTAACTTTATGAATGAACAACTGTACAGAGGAAAGTTGGTGAAAGATATTCAGAGATTTGAACCTGAGTTCACGAGATTATTGGGCTTGTGAATTTTGCGATGTAACTCATGTTAGGACTTCCATGTTGCTAATCATGTTCAATAATAGCTGTGCTAAAGAATAGTTTTTTGCGAATTCTTTAGGACTGTACTCGGATTACTCGAGTCCAATATCTATCTGAGACTGAACGCGTGTGAAGTTGGAAAAAATTGGCAGCATTACGTCACTGCTACGGGACTTATAATGAGGCAGATTTCTCAGTCTGGCATGAAATGTTTATATCAGCAAAGGACTGTTACTGTGACAGGATGACCAACTCCAGTGTGTAGGGTGCAGAACTGGACAAGTAATACAACAGTTCTAGCTGGTCACACTGCCAGAAGGAATGTGAGCAGGAGTCTGTCAATTTGCCGGTCCAGCCAGCTCAATCATTCGTTCACTTTGTGAATGATCAGATTGTGACATAAGTTTCACTTTCCTGCCTGTTTCCAGAACTACCTCGTAAATCAAGTCTCAATGAGCCAGTTAAAACACTGAATGGTTTTCCTCAAATACTGTCAACATTCCGTTCAGAATTCCCTCCCATTTTCCATCATTATAGCAGCTGAATATTCCGGGGTATCAGTGTTTTAGGCGAGACAGAGGAGCAGCTAGGAGAGGTGGGGGATTAGCAATGCTGGTTAGGGAGCATATTACAGCGGTATAGCGGGTGGACAATTTGGAAGGGTCAGGTAACGAGTCACTGTGGGTGGAACTCAGAAACAGGAAGTGCGCAGTCACTGTGCTGGGGGTATACTACAGGCCTCCCAACAGCCCACGGGAAGTTGAGGAACGGATAGGTAAAGAGAGTCTGGACAGCTGCAGAAAAAATAGGGTTGTTGTAGTGGGCGACTTTAATTTCCCTCACAGAGGCTCGAAATCACTTAGGGCTGGGGGCCTCGACGGGGCAGAATTTATAAAATGCGTACAGGAAGGTTCTTTGGAACAATATGTTGAGAATCCAACTAGAGAGGGAGCTACGCAGGACTGAGTACTGCGGAATGAGCCCGGTAAGGTCATCAAAGTTTCAGTGGGGGAACATGTGGCAAATAGTGACCACAATTCTGTAAACTTTAGGATAGTAATGGAAAAAGATGAGTGTTGTCCTATGGGTAAGGTGCTGAATTGGGGGAAGGCTAACTACAGCCGGATTAGGCAGGGGTTGGTGGCTGTTGATTGGGAGAGGCTGTTTGAGTGTAACTCCACATCTGGCACGTGGGAGTCTTTCAAGGAGCAGTTGATAGGACTGCAGGACAGGCATGTGCCTGTAAAGAGGAAGGATAGGAAAGGTAGGATTCGAGAGCCGTGGATAACCAGTGAAATTGTGGGTCTGATCAAAAAGAAAAAAGAGGCATACACGAGGTCCAGGCAGCGAAAAACAGATGAGCATTGGAGGAATACAGAGAAAGTAGAAAATAACTCAGACAGGGAGTTAGAAGGGCAAAAACGGGTCACAAAATGTCCTTGGCAGACAGGATTAAGGAGAATCCGAAGGCATTTTATACATACGTTTGGAACATGAGGGTTGTTCGGGAAAGAATCGGAACTCTCAGGGACAAAGGATGGGAATTATGCTTACAACCAAATCTCAAAATGTGCAAGTGTAAGGAACGGAAACAACACCAGCACGATAACGCAGTAATAATCGACAGAATTGGATTAAAGTCGAGACCAGATGGTTATGATAATATTCAATTGCACAAGGTTAAAGGACAACGACACGTTTCACTGAGAATTGGAGGCCAACATAGTACATTTAGCCGGTACAGAAAATAAAACAGAAGCAAGTTCAAAAGTTCAATACATCGATGTACCTCATGAGGTACTTCGACTGCTGTGAGTATCGGATAGTATACAGTTAATGTCTCGGAAATTGTTGACCAGCGCATTATTTGTGCGTTAAGGAACAGTGCTGGGGTTGGGGAAGATGTATTCCCCTGCGCTGGTAAAGTGAAATTGGGTTTATTTCTATTGAAGTAGATGCTCGGTGCTCTTAAATATACACATCCCCAGTGATATTACTTACAGGTTGGTTAACAAACAAGTTGTTGTCAACAGCTTTTCTGTCACTGTACATCTCATTAGGGATTGCAGACTCACAGATAAACCTTTTGGGATGACAGTAGATTTTGGTTGTTAGCCAACTATACAAGGTTGGTGATTTGTAAACCCAGCCTATGAAAACCGACTTTGCATTTGAAAACTGGATACTGTTTTCGTTTCCCTTAAACCATCCCCTCATTGACAATTTCCCTTTCACAGTCTTTGTTCTTGTTAACTCCACAATTTTCGCAAATTCTCTTTCCAGGGTCCCACTGCATCCTTGCTCCACAAATTATTCTCCCTTAATCTGTCTCCCTTTCACATCAAACCAATTATTCTGTCCTGTCTGTTCAATTCAACTCCACTCTCTGTGTCTTTACATTTGTCTGTGGGTCTGCTTCCCCTCATCTCTTACACGCTCTCCCCAAAACAGCTGGGAAGCCAAATGCTGATGACGGCACAAATAGTTCAGAGAGAGATAGACAGGATAATTGAATGGGTAAAACCTTAGCAGTTGTAATAAAATGTAGGAAAATGTGATGTAATACATTTGGTGGAAAATAAACGAGCTGAATATGAATAAAATGGAGAGCAAGCCAGAGGTGAGTGGGGAGGTGGGGAAGAGAATTGGGGAGGATTGGGATTGGAGGAAAATAATTGGGAGGGCGAATAACAGGGAGGAGGAAAACAGAGGGGGGATAACAGGGACGGGGAATAACAGGGACAGGAATAGCAAAATTTTAATTCTTGTTGTCACAAGTAGGCGTACATTAACACTGCAATGAAGTTAATGTCAAAATCCCCAGTAAAGGGGTGGCACGGTGGCACTGCTGCCTCACAGCGTCAGGAAACCGGGTTCAATTCTGGCCTCGGTCACTGTCTATGCGGAGATGGCACTTTCTCCCCGTGTCTGTGACGGTTTCCTCCCACAGTCCAAAGATGTCTCGGCTAGGTGGCTTGGCCATTTTAAATTGCCTCTTAATGTGCGGGGGATTAGCCAGATAAATATATGGGACGACTGGAATAGGTTCTGGGTGGGATTGTTGTCGGTGCAGACTTGATGGGTCGACTGGTCTCCTTCTGTACCTTAGGGATGCCAGGCGATGTCTTCAGAAACCTGCAGCACAGTGAGATTTAGGGTACTCGTGCATAAATCTTTTGTACGTAACTACATTCGGTAATACGGCAGGCAAATTGAATGTTGAGGTTGAGCTTTATTTCACAATGAATCGGTAATAAAGATAATGCAGTCTTCCTAAAACCGCAGAAGGCACTACAGGACAAACCTGGAATAAAAAAATCAGAGGCCAATAAATGCTGCCTGTCTGCACTGTGAGTGATGCTTGTCTAATTAAGAGCTGTTTTAGAGTTGATGAATACAGGGAGTTGGAGTTGTAAGTTTTAAGGAGGGAAGCAGTCATGAAACTTGCTTTCAGGGAGAGCTAAATTAGTTACTTAATTACGAAGTTAAAAGCTGCCCATCGAGTCTGCAGCGACCACAATCCCACCCAGGCCCTACTCCCATATCCCTACATATTTTACCTGCTAATCCCTCTAATCTACACATCCCAGGACACTGAGGGGCAATTTTATCATGGCCAATCAACCTAACCCGCACATCTTTGGACTGTGGGAGGAAACCGGAGGATGCCCACGCAGACACAAGGAGAATGTGCAAACTCCACACAGCCGGTGACCCAAGCAGGGTCCTGGAGCTGTGAAGCAGCAGTGCTAACCACTGTGCCGCCCAAATAAGCTTTGTGAGTAGAGTTGAGGAATAAAAAAGGGAGAGCTAAGTTGCTTGGTGTTTATTTTAGATCCCCAGATAGTCCGTGGGAAATTCAAGAGCAAATATGTGCGCAATTTGTGGAGGGGTGTAAATATTATAAGAGGGTAATTATGTCTGATTATTTCAACTTTCAAATATTGATTGGGAAGGTCATCATGTTAAGGGCTTAGATGGAGTGCAGTTCTTAAAATTCATACAGGAAAACATTTTAGGTCAATATGTAAAGGACCCAACAAGGGAAGGAGCTGTGCTGGACAAAATTCGAGGGAATGGTTGATGTTTTGGTGGGGGAGCATTTTGGTGAGAGTGGCCAAAACATATTTTAATTCAAATTTGTTGTGGACAAATAAATTGACAAGCTGCAGAAAAAGGTTCAGGATTTTGTAGAGTATATTTTAACAAGAGAAGGCAGGATCTGCCCAAGGTAGACTGGAACAAGTTACTTGTGGGAAATTTACAGAAGAGCAGTGGGGGGCGCGTTCAAAGATGAAATGGGGAGGGTACAGGCCCATCATGTTCCTTCTCGGATGATAGGGAGCTGGAACAAACCCGGCGAACGATGGATGACCAGAGACATTCAGGATACAATGAGAAGGAAAAGAGAGTCGTTTAACAAGTAGAAGGGGAGTACGTCTGCGGAACCATTAGTGGAGTACAGATAGTGCATAATGGAGCTAAGAAATCAATTAAAATAGCAAAGAGGAGACATGAGAAAGCGCTGCTTTGTAAAAGTAGGGAAAATCATGTTATTCTAAAAGTATATCAATAAGAAGAGCATGACCAGGGAAAGAGTGGGGCCCATTAAGGATCAAGTGGGAAATATGTGGATAGAGGCAGAGGACATTGGTAGGATGTTAAACGAAGATTTCACATCTGCCTTCACACGTGAGAATGAGGAGGTAGTTATGGAAGTCGGGGCGAGAGCCTCTGCGGCTCGAGACTCAATTAACATAGGGAGTGGCAAGGCAGTGGCGGGCTTAAAAGCCGACAAATTTCCAGATCTAGGTGAACTGTGGACCAGGCTGTTGTGGCAGGAAAGGGAGGAAATTGCAGGGACTCTGACCCAATTTTTAAATTCCTCCCTGGCCACCGTGGAGGTGCCAGATGACTGGCGAACACCTAATGTGGTGCCACTATTTAAGAAAGTTTTGCAGAAATAAGTAAGTTATATACAGACCAGTGAGTTTCACATCTGTGGTTAAGAAACTACAGGAGAAGAATCTGAAGGAGAAAATTTATCTCCATTTGGAGAGGCAAGGTTTGGTCAGGAATAGTCAGCACGGTTTGGTCAGAGGGAAGTCATGCCTCTCAAATTCGACTGGATTTTTTAAGCATGTAACCAAGTGTACGGATGTGGGTCGTTTGGTTGATGTACTTTACATGGTTTTCAACAAAGCATTTGACAAAGTCCCACATGGTAGACTTATTAAGAAGGCAAATGCACATGTGTTACAGGGTGATCTGATAAGGTGGATTCATAATTGGCTGAGCAGCAGGAGGCAGTGGGTGATGACAGACGGCTGCTTTAGTGACTGGAGGCCAAAGACCAATGGCGCACCATAGGGATCCGTGCTGGGCGCCGTATTGTCATTTTTATAAAGGATGTAGATTACTTTGTGGGGGGTGGGGTCGGATCAGTAGGTTTGCCGATGACAAAAAGATTGGCCGGGTGGTTAACAGTGTGTTTCAGTGTCTTGGGTTACAGAAAAACATAGACAAGTTTGTCAAATGGGTGGATAAGTGGCAGTTGGAACTTAACCCTGAAAAGTGTGAGGGATGCACTTTGTAAGGAGTAATTTGACAAGAAAGTATGCTATGAAAGGTCTGACACTGGGAAGTTTAAACGAACAAAGGGACCTTGGGCTGATTGTCCATAGATTTCTGGAGATGGGAAGGCAAGTTAATAGGATGGTGATAAAGGCATATGGCACATTCGCCTTTATCAACCGGGGTATCGGTTACAAAAGCAGAGAGGTCATGATTAAGTTGTATGGAACTATGGCGAGGGCTCAGCTGGAGTACTGTGTGCAGTTCTGGTCGCCACATTAAATGAAGGACGTAAACACATTGGAAGGGGTTTGGAGGAGATTGACAAGGATGTTGCCTGGATGGAACATTTAAAATATAAAGTTAGGTTGGATAGGCTCTGGCCGTTTTCTCTGTAAGAAGTTTAACAACACTAGGGTAAAGTGCAACAGGTTTGTTTGGTAGCAAAAGCCACACAAGCTTTCGGAGCTCCAAGCCCCTTCTTCAGGTGAGTGGGAATTCTGTTTACAAACAGGGCATATAAAGACACAGACTTAATTTACATGAATAATGGTTGGAATGCGAATACTTACAGCTAATCAAGTCTTTAAGATACAAACAACGTAAGTGGAGAGAGCTTCAAGACAGCCTAAAAAGATGTGTATTGTCTCGAGACAAGACAGCCAGTGAAACTCTGCACGTCCAGGCAAGTTGTGGGGGTTACAAATAGTGTGACATGAACCCAATATCCCGGTTGAGGACGTCCTCGTGTGTGCGGAACTGGGAGTCCACATTTCCACTCCATCTGACGAAGGCGCAGCGCTCCGAAAGCTAATTGTATTTGTTATCAAATAAAACTGTTGGACTTTAACCTGGTGTTGTTAAAACTCTTACTGTGTTCACCCCAGTCCAACACCGGCATTTCCACATCATGACTATCATCGACTATAGAACACAGAGGGTGGCAGTGGAACGGTGCGATTCTGAATGGAGGCCTGTGACAATTGGCCTTCTTCAGGGATCAGTACTGGGACCGTTGTTGTTTGTAATATATATAAATGATTTGGAGGAAATGCAACTCGTTTCATCAGTAAGTTTGCGGATAACACAAAGGTTGGTGGAATTGCAGATCGATGGGGAATGTCGGATGATACAGCAGTACATAGATCACTAGGAGAAGTGGGTGGAGAGATGGCAGATGGAGGATAATCCGGACAAATGTGAGGTAATGCATTTTAAATGTCCAATACAGATGGGAAATATACAGTAAATGGCAGAACCCTGAAGGGTATTGATAGGCAGAGAGATCTTGGTTTACAGGTACACAGGTCACTGAAAGTGGCAACGCAGGTTGAGAAGGTAGCCAAGAAGGGAAACAGCATGCTTGCCTTCATCTGCCAGGGCACTGAGCTTAAAAATTGGCAAGTCAAGTTGCACTTTTGTAGCACCTTAATTAGGGTGCACTTGGAATATAGTGTTCAATCCTGGTCGACAAACTACCAGAAGAATGTGGAGTTATTAAAGAAGGCACAGAAGAGATTCACCAGGATGTTGCCTGATATGGAGGGTATTAGCTATGAGGAGAGGTTGGAGAAACTTGGTTTGTTCTCCCTGGAACGATGGAGGCTGATGAACGACTCGATAGAGGTCTATAAGATTATCAGGGGCATGGAAAGAGTGGATAGTCAGAAGCTTTTTCCCACGGTGTAAGAGTCAATTACTATGGTCAAAGGTGTGAAGTGCGAGGGACAATTATTAAAGGAGATGTACGTGGCAACATTTTTACACAGAGGGTGATGGATACCTGGAACTCTCTGCCAGGGAAGGTAGTGGAAGCTGTCATGATTGTGACTTTTAAGGATTACCTTGACAAATACATGAATAGGATGATAATATAGGGACATGGTCCACGGGAGGGTAAGGGTTTTTCGTTCAGTCGGGCAACTTGGTCGGTGCAGGCTTGCAGGGTGGAACGGCCTGTTCCTGTACTGTACTTTTATTTGTTCTTTGTTCTGTATCATGCAATGATTCAGCAAATCGCCAGTTTCCCATCACCAGCATTCTATATTGTGCATCAAAGGAAAAGGCCACTCCTGTGGCTTACAGTCAGGCAGTCTTCACCCCGGAACACAAAACTCCGGTCCAGGTAAAGTGACAGGGATGAAAACTCCCGCTGACTGCTTCCCTTTGGGGGAGTCTCTTCTGGGACAATAAGGCTGCACACGCTCCACGAAGCTCATGGGTAGATCGACCGATATTATGCTGTGGCCTTCGTCGTCGTCATAGCATCACAGCACCCCTCCCCCCTGAGATCAGTGCCTCTCCCAGCACTCCCATTGACAGGAGATCCTTTCCATCGCTTTGTCCTTGTATGAAAGTCCTTTAAAGACGGGGCTGGGTTATGTGCTGTAAACTGAACAGGGACCTTCTTTTTCAAAGGGAGAGTCGCAGGGTTACCATATAGGTTCCTCCTCAAGTTCCATTTTAGTCTGGAGGCCCACTTCTTCATCCCCCCATTTTGACTCCATACCTTCGCAATCCCGAGGACAAATTATGGAGTCACATTCAAGCTGAGGACTGGCACTGGCCAGTTGTACGGGTGGCTCGGGATGCCAGCACTACACCATGCTCAATTGCCCCTTAGTGTCAGGGGCACCAGCAGGTTAAACATATGTGGACCACACCGCTCACAAAAACAGATGATACCCCAGAGGAACTGGTGATGGAATGTCAGCTTCATACCATAGAATCATAGAATCCCTAAAGTGCAGAGGGAGGCCAACTGGCCCAACGACATGCACTGATAACAATCCCACCGAGATCCTATCCTTGTAACCCCATATGTTTACCCTGCTGGTACCCCTGTCACTAAGCGGCAATTGAGCATGGCCAATCATGATCGCATCCTCAACAATAAGTTCAGTTATTTTACGAGTTAAGGTATCATTTCGTCGGAGGGCGTCCATGGAATACACTGTTCATAATCCTGTGCCTTATTTTGGACGAGGATGGATCTCTTCTATGTCCAGAAATTTATCTGCCTTGCTGACATTGGCAAGGTCTCCACACGTTCAGGGTCATCGCAACCTCTTCTAATGCTGGTAAAGACACCAGGCTTGTGGGTAATGGGAGATGACTCAGTGTGTCTGCATTACTTACGCGGGTCCCAGGGAAATGTTCCTGAATATATTCATCGGCCGCCTGTAATAAAGCCGAGCACTGTATCTGAGTGAAGTACCATAGAAGGGGCGCATAGATAGCGGATGGATCGTTTAAATGGAGGAGACAAAGGTATGACAACGGTTATCAATAAGGGAAATCTGATGAGAGAGTGGAGGAAAGAGGCTGGACAGGAAGCTGAGCGAAAACAGAAGGGCTAATTTTGTAAAATAAAAATATCATTCCTATAATAGAGTTTCTGTATTGCTGCAAAATACGAAATGGAAGAATTCACTTGTGGAGCTGTTTGAAGGTGCGGTAACAGTATCCACATGGAAGGTCGGACTGTACGGAAATAAAAGAAAGCGGCCAAAAAGTTAAACGATTAAACAGTCGAGATGCAGTGGCAGATATTTAAAGAAACGTTTCACGATATTCGGAATAGATACATGCCAATCAGAGAAAAAAGACTCTGAGGCTAACCGTGGCTGACTTATGAAGTTACATATAGAATCAGATTGAAAGAAATGTCTTATCCTTCGGAAAATATGACTGTCAGCTCAGATGTTTGGACAAAATATGAAAAACAAGAAGAATGTCTAAACAATTAAAAGGGAGCAAGAGGTTAGAGTGCCAGAAATAGCTGATGAGGAGTATGAAATAGTAACAAATTCTGCATGCATTTAAGAAGGGAGATATGAAACAAAATGACCTTTGCTTCTATTGAGAATTAGGCTGCGCCAGTAATAACGAAAAATCAGGTCATCTCGATTAACTGGAAGACGAATTCGCATCCCGCTTCATTGTAGAGCATGCAATGGATATCTGTGGGTCAGGATGGGAAAGGCAGGATGAATATAGACAAAAACAATCACCAGGGAAAGGAGACTGAAATGATTGTTAGAATAAAAAGCTGACAGGTTCCCGGGTCATCACGGACTTCTTCCTGGAGTATTAAAAATGTTGCTGCTGGGATACTAGGTGAATTGGTTTTAATTTTCTAAACTTCCCAAAGTTCTAGAAATATCAACTTGGAAAATAGAGAATGTGATACCTCTATTCAGGAAAAGAGGGAAACAGAAAACAACAGGCCTCTTCGCTGAACATTTATCGTCGGGGATAAACTTACATGTTCGATTAAGGGTGTTATAACAAGACACATAAACTATGTCAATACAATAAGGCAACATCAGCTTGGAAGTATCAAAGTGAAATCATGTACGTTAAGTATTACAGAGTTTTCTGAGGAAGTAGGTCTTGAAGTTTATACCGGTTAACCAATGGATTTTATGCACTTCGAGAGGATTATTCGCATCATATGGAAGGTTCCACCACAAACGAAGAGCTTAAGTTGTAGGAGATGACATATTAGTATGATTAGAGGATTGGGCGGCATGGTGGCACAGTGGGTAGCACAGCTGCCTCAAAGTGCCAACGACCCAGGTTCGTTTCCCGGCTTGGGTCACTGTCCATGGAATTTCCACGCTCTCCAGGTGTCTGCATGGGTTCTTTCCCGGTGGTCCGCTTTCCGCAAACAGTCCAAAGATATGTGGGTCAGGTGGATTGGCAATGCTAAATTCCCCCTTAGAGTCAATGGGACTAGCTAGGGCAAATAAATGTTGTTATGGGGACGGGGCCTGGGTGGGATTGTGGTTGGTGCAGTTTCGATGGGCCGAATGGTCGTTTTCTGCACTCTGCACTGTTAGTCTGTAAAAAGAAATAAAAATGACACAGAGTACATATATGATTGTGGCATTATCCAGATGGCAAGATGTTTCAAGTAGAGTGAAACAGGGACCAAAATTGTGGCCTCAGAGCTTTACAATTTCTATCAATGACTTGGGTGATGGTATCGGATGCATCATTGTTAAATGTATTGATGACATTAGAACAAGTAAGAAATTAAGTTATGAACAGGAGAACGACACGAAGGTATGCGTATTGGGGCTTAGTTTTGTGGAGGAAATAGGAATGGTAGATATGAAATTATTCATTTGGCAGAACGAATGGAAATGTGGCATGTGAATGAAATTGAAAGAGATTAGAAAAGTCAGAGGTACAGAGAGATCTGATGTTGGCGTACTTAAATCAGGTAAATTTAATTTGCAGGTACAGCGAGTTATTATGAAGGCACATGTAATGTGACCTTGTATTACAAGGAGAATGAACTATTAAGGTAGGGATTGGTTGGACCATATAGTTATTACTGTGTACATATTTCTTCTCTTTAATTATGAAAAAAATATATATAAATGCGTTAGCGACAGTTCAGTTTAGTGTCTCATGACAGATATCTGGGATGGAGGAGATTGACATTATGCAACTTGGCTTCGCCAGTACTTTGCCAAGGGCTATTAGAGATGGATAAACGGATTTACTATAGGCCACACAATTGCCAGCGGGAGAAAGAGGAACAGACATTTAGGCAGATTTTGGCAAGGTATAAAAGTAGCAGGGTTGTTGTGGTTGGATATATTAGCTTCCCCTTTATTGACTCGGACTCACTTAGTGCTTGGGGCGTGGATGGGTCAGAGTTTGTATGGAGCATCGAGGAGGGCTCATTGAAAAAATATGTAGATAGTCCAAATGGGGAAGGGACCAGACTGGACCTGGTTTTGGGGAATGAACCCGGCCAGGTGGTCGATATTTCAGTAGGGAAGCAGTTCGGGAACAGTGAATACAATTCAGTAAGCTTTAAGGTCCTGATGGATAACGATAAGTGTAGCCCTCAAGGTAAGGTGCCTAATTGGAGGAAGGCTAATTACAACAACATTAGGCAGGAACTGAAGAATGTAGATTGGGGGCAGATGTTTGAGGGCAAATCAACATCTGGCATGTGGGAGACTTTCAAGTTTTAGTTTGATAGGGATTCAGTACCGGCACATTCCTGTAAGGATCAAGGATAAGTATGGCAAGTTTTGGGAACTTTGGATAACAAAAGGTAATGTGGGACGAGTCAAAGAGAAAAATGAAACATTTGTCAAATCTCGGAGGCTGGGAACACACGAAGCAAGTGTGAAATGCAGGGAAAGTAGAAATAAACTTAAGCAAACAGTGAGGAGGGCTTAAAGGGTCACGAAAATGTATTGGCCAGCAGCATTAAGCAAAATCCCAAGGCTTTTTATACATGTATAAAGAGCAAGGGGGTAACCGGGGGAGGATTGGCCCAATCAAGAACAAGGGAGGGAATCTATCCGTGCAGCCAAAGGAAATGGGCGAGATGTTTAATGAGTTGGGACGCCTTGTTCAACTTGTACAAGACATTGGTAAGGCCACACTTGGAATACTGTCTGCGGTTCTGGTGACCCTATAAGAAAGGATATTATTAAACTAGAAAGAGTGCAGAAAAGATTTACTGGGATGCTACCGGGACTTGATTGTTTGAGTTATAAGGAGAGGCTGGATAGACTGGGATTTCTTTGAGAATGAGGGGAGAGCTAATAGAGGTGTACAAGATTATGAAGGGGGTAGATAGGGTGAACGGTGGGAAGCTTTTTCCCAGATCAGAAGTGACGTTCACGAGGGGTCACGGGCTCAAGGTGAGAGGGGCGAAGTATAACTCAGATATTAGAGGGATGTTTTTTACACAGAGGGTGGTGGGGGTCTGGAATGCGCTGCCAAGTAGGGTGGTGGAGGCAGGCACGCTGACATCGTTTAAGCCTTACCTGGATAGTCACATGAGCAGCCTGGGAATGGAGGGATACAAACGATTGGTCCAGTTGGACCAAGGAGCGGCATAGGCTTGGAGGGCCGAAGGGCCTGTTTCCTGTGCTGTACTGTTCTTTGTTCTTTGCAGCATGGGTTCTTGAAGGGAAGGTCATGTTTTACTAATTTGGTGGGATTCTTTGAGAACATTACCCGTGCAATGGACAATGGGGAACTTGTGGATGTGGTGACTCTGGATTTCCAGAAGACGTCTGACAAGGTGCCGCACCAAAGACTGCCATATAAGATAAAGGTGCACGATGTTATGGGTAATATATTAGCATGGATGGAAGATTGATTAACGAACAGAAAGCAAAGAGTGGGGGTAAACGGGTATTTTTCTCGTTGGTAATCAATGACTAGTGGTGTGCCTCAGGGTTTAGTGTTGGGCCCGCAATTGTTTACGATTTACATAGATGATTTGGAGTTGAGGACCAAGTGTGGCATATGAAAATTCGCAGATGATACGAAGATGAGTGCAGAGCAAAGTGTGCAGAGGATGCTGAAACTGCAAAAGGATATCGATAGTCTCAGTGTGTGGGCGAGGGTCTGTCAGATGGAGTGCACTGTTGGTAAATGTGAGGTAATCCATTTTGGTAGGAACAACAGCAAAATGGACTCTTATTTAAATGGTAAAAAATTGCAGCATGCTGCTGTGCAGAGGGACCTGGGTGTCCTTGTGCAGGAATCACAAGGACTTGGTTTGCAGGTGCAGCTGGCAATTAAGAAGTCAAATAGAGTTTCGTCCTTCATTGCTGGAGGCATGGAGATTAAAAACAGCGAGGTTATGTTGCAGCTGCATAAGGTGCTGGTGAGGCCAAACCTGGAGACTATGTACACTTTTGGTCCCCTTACTTGAAAATGATATACTGGCACTGGAGGGGGTGCAGAGGAAATTCACTAGGTTGATTCCGGAGTTGAGAGGGTTGGCTTCTGAGGAGAGACTGAGTAGACTGGGGCTACAATCAAATGAATTCAGAAGAATGAGGGGAGATCTTATAGAAGATGGAGCCAAGATATACTGGCACTGGAGGGGGTGAACAGGAGATTCACTGGGTTGATTCCGGAGTTGAGAGGGTTGGCTCATGAGGAGAGACTGAGTAGACTGGGGCTGTACTCATTGGAATTCAGAAGAAATAGGGGAGATTTTTTCGAAACATCTAAGATTATGAAGGAAATAGATAAGATGGAAGCAGGGAGATTGTTTCCACTGGCGGGTGAAACTAGAACCACGGTGCATAGCCTCAAAATAAGGGGAAGCAGATTTAGGACTGAGTTGAGGAGGAACGTCTTCACACAAAGGGTTGTGAATCTGTGGAATTCCGTGCCCAGTGAATCATTTGAGGCTTCCTCATTGAATGCTTTTAAGACAATGATTTTTGAACAGTAAAGGAATTAAGGGTTATACTGAGCGGGCAGGTAAGTGGAGCTGAGAACACAAAAAGATCAGCAATGATCTTATTGAATGGCGGATCAGGCTCGAGGGGCCAGGTGGCCTACTCCTGCTCCTAGTTCTTATGTTCTTATATTAACCTACTAGGATTTTTTTCCTTTCCCCAACGTGAGAGAAAGGGTCCCGAAATGATAGCATAAAAGGCAGAAAGCATGGGTCAAGAGTAAGTGTTAATAGCAGAATATACGCCAATGCTTTATGTCTAACCAGTGTCTTCGCCCGAATGTAAAATTCAACACTCCCATTGGCGAGGTCTGTTTCAGTAATTGCCCTAGGTTTAGTCCCGTTTGCTGCATTTGATGTTTTCTTGAATGGAAGAATATGAGGAGAGATTCAGACACCCACATTACTCGCGGAAGCTATCAGAAAATGGACAATAAAGATGACGATTCAGCACCAATTTCCTCTTAATCCTCAAGAGGAAAACTTCAAAATTCACAGAAGGTAAAATCCCGCGAATTGATCTTGCGCTTTGAAATATTGTACGCCAGAATTAATGGAAAGATACAGTATCTGGTTTCTCCATTGCATATGGCTTTTAGTGCGTGCATTCATTTTTATTTTAAAAACCTGAATAAAGCTTTATCCTTCCGGCATCACTGCTGCAATCTGTAAAACCGCGTCCATCCTACACTCTGGTGCCTGTATCTTGCGCGACAAAGGACAAATCACACCCCGACCTAGTGCTCCCTGAATACTTTGAGCGCTGTCTCTGTCATGTCCCCAGTTTAAAATGGCAGCACTTTTTTTCACATCCGTCGATGTGCTCCGAAACTCTGTCGCTTTCTGTAGATCTATAACTAAATGGGATGTCGATCCTCCAGCAGTCTTGCCCTTGCATTTCTCACATTCCCTCACCAGGTCATTGTCCTCCGTGTGTTCAACTGCCTGTGTCCAAAACTGTAGAATTTACCATCTCGTCATGTGTTCTTTCTCTTACAGTCTGTCCCTGTACAATCTCCTCACAATCTTACCTCTCTTACTGAGGCTTGTTTTTAACTTAATATGACATTTTAACGTCTTGAGGATCAACAATGAGCTGAAACCGTATTGATTGAGCCAAATGAACAGAATGGTGTCAAGTGCGAGATGAGGTTGGAGATTTTTTGTGGCAGCTTTGATTGGACATGGTAAAATTGCCCGTTAGTGTCCTGGGTTGCGTAGATTAGAGGGATTAGCGGGTAAAATATGTAGGGAGATGGGGGTAGGGCCTGGGTGGGATTGTGGTCGGTGCATACTCGATGGGCCGAATGGCCTCTTTCTGTACTGTAGGGTTTCTATGATTTCCTATTCGCAACTGACCTCCTAACCATTCAAGCTCTGTCCACAATGTGGCAGCTCATTCAATGTCACTGAGTCTAAATATCGGAGCTCCTGTCCGAACAGCACTGGAGGTTAATCTATACCGACTGAACTGCTGGTAATTGTAGGGCAAATCCTAATATATACTGTAAGTATGTCAATGGGAAGAGGATACCAGGGAAAGAGTAGGGTCAATTAAGCACCAATTTGGAAAATCTGAGGGTGGAGACAGAGGACAATGGTAGAGTATTTAATTGGGAGCTGAAGATTAGCCTAATAGCAGGGTGAAAGTTATCATTGTTTGCAGAATCGAGAATAGCAGTCTGGAGACTTGGCTCACAATGGCTCACAATTGCAACGCAGGTCTCTCAGAGAATCAAGTTGTTCAGCAAAGCTGAACTCTCAGAGAATCCGGTTTTTGATCAAGCTTATAAAAATCTGGTTTTGTCAGGCACCAGAGGTTAGACTCTAACTTAGAAGAAATGTCGCAAAACAATGCCACAGGCCTGAGTGTGTTATTTTATATTGTTTTTGCATTTGGTAAAGCCTAAGGGATGGTGTTGTGGAGATTGTTGATAGATGTTTGAGAAGTGGTTAGATTTAGACTGCAGAGGGTCGGGTTGGCGTAGCTATCTGGGTAAACACCATTGTACTTAATTGTGGATGTTGTTTGTGGTTAATTGTTGATGTTGTTGTTTATTGTTAATTAGAAAGGTACTTTACTCGTTCCTGTTGTTTGCTTCAAAGTTCAATCAGTTTAATTTGTTATTTCAAAAACTTACAAGCCTGACCA
Source organism: Mustelus asterias (assembly GCF_964213995.1). Lineage (NCBI taxonomy): Eukaryota > Metazoa > Chordata > Chondrichthyes > Carcharhiniformes > Triakidae > Mustelus > Mustelus asterias. Next base: position 3,766,406 of record NC_135832.1, on the reverse strand, counting down.
CTTTTCCTCCACAGGTTTGAGATTCTTTCTCAAAATTATTCCAAATCAAAATCATAAATATAAGAAGCAGCGTGCCAAGGCTCCTCCTGCGATTTGGGATGTTCTCAAACTGAATCATCGCTGGGGTTCCTAACGTGAGCCTTAAAGTAATGGGAGAATATAAATCCACAGGGGGGAAAAATCTGTAAAATATTGTCCAAACAATAGAGAGGAAAGTCAAAGGGGAGAATATTTCAATGTGAAACTGAAGACTGTGGTGTGTGGTTGTAAGAACTCGAACAAGTCTGTGTGTGTTGAAGCCAGAGCTGTGAACACCAGTTTGCTGCCACAGTTTGTGGAACAATGGTACATTGTGTGGGAACATTACCGGAGTTTGTCACAGATTAAACAATTGGCTATCAAGAGGACTTTTAACTCTAAGTCTGTTTTTATCGAAAGTACTTCAGGAATTGATTTTGTTAACAGACTACGATTTACTTTTATTGCACGGCTTTTGCAAAGTTTTCAGATATTTTATATTTTCCATTGGATTATAACTTCAGGTATCTCAGACCTTATATTAATTATTGAACATTTTAATCGTATGTTAACCGGTTTATCCCCGGAATCAATCTTTCTGAACAGTCTCAAATGTCACCTCCTCCTTCCTTAACTAAGGACCAAAACTGGACACAAAACTTCAGATGTGGTCCCGGCAACACACTGACAATTGTAATAGCATTTCTCTATTTAAATACTCCAATCCTTTTGCAAAAAATGCCAACATTCCATTTGCCTTTTTATTACATGCTTTACCTCAATACAGATTTTCTGAGATTCATGAAGAAAGACAACTAAACGCATTTTAAATTTGCTTTCCATTTAGATAATAATTTGCCTTGTATCTTTTCTGACAAAATGGATAAGCTCACACCGATCCACATTAAACCCTATCAGCCAAATTTGAATCCACACTCCTAGCCTACCTCTAACCATCTGTAAAAACTTTTTATTATGTTCACTGCCTGCTTTGCGACCTATTTTAGTATCATCCTGAACTTTTGCTGTGTTACACATTGTCGCTGTTTGCACATCATTGATATACATTGCAAACAGTTGAGGTCTGAGGACTGATCATTGCGGCACTCCACTAAGTACATTTCGTCTACCAGGGAAGGACCTATTTAACCCCACACTCTGCTTTCTATCCGTCAGTCAATCCGCAATCCAATCCACTACTCTGTCTCCCATCTCACTTTCTGGATAAATGTTTTATGTGACACCTTGTTAAATGCCTTTTGGAAGTCCAGGTATACCACATCCACACGTTCCACACTATCCGACTTGCTAGTTACCTCCTCAAAGAACTCAAGCAAATTTATCAAGCATGACTTCACCTTCATAAAACCATGCTGACAATGATGGGTGCTCCTCCTTATTGATTGAGTCAGCATCTTCCCCACCACAGAGGTTGAATATAGACATCAAATTAGCTTGTTTCCAATCCATAGCAAAAATTCAGGATGATAAAATAGGTCGCAAAGCAGGCAGTGAAAATAATAAAAAGTTTTCACAGATAGTTAGAGGTCGGCTGGGATTGTGGATCATACCAGCATGCAAGGAACTTTGAAATATCAAAACCAGTTTATCCACTATCTCTGCTGCTGCCAGCATTAATATCGTGGACGACAGGCCTATCCAGATCCTGGATAGTTATCTGTCATTATTCCGATTACTTCATTGAATACCTTATCCCAAGAGATGGTTATTGCAACACGTTCCTCTGCAATACTACAGTTTTTGGAAAATTTTGATTATTCTCCATCTTAAAGACAGAGTCAAAATATTGGTTTAACGCCTCTGCCTTCTCTGTGTTCTCCATTATTCCCTCAGCAGTATCGCCATCGAAAGGCATAACATTGTTTTTAGCTATTCTGGAAGGTTTTGTTTGCAGTGTTTATGTTTTCTGCTGGTTTTCATTTCGTCGTTCATCTTAGCTGTTTTGATTTTGTTTTTTGGAGCCTTTTGCTGAATTATAACGTTCTCCCAACTCTCCATCTTGCCACTAGCTTTTGCAGTTTGCTATGCACTTTATGTCCTCTGTGACTTTCTTGTTTAGTCATGAATGGCCTTTCTTCCTTTTATTATTCTTCTTTCTTCCAGGAATATCCTTTAATTGAGAGGTATTCAATATCCCCCTGAACATCCTCCATTATTCGTCAACCGTCCAGCACACAATTGTTTGTGCCCAGCCTGCTTGGGCCAACTATTTCCTCAAGCCAGTAGAATCAACTCTGCCGAACTCTGAAATACTACTCTGACATTGTGTCTTCTCTCGCTCAATCTGAATCAGAAATCTTAGCATGTGGTGATCACTCCTGCCAAGAAGATCTTTACCGACAAGACTATTTTTCAACCCTTCTACATTACATAATACGAAACTAAGATAGCCTGCTCCCTCCTATGTTACATCGCTTATTGCTCTAAGAAACAATGTCTCATACACTCTATGAACTCTCCCTCGAGTCTACATTTGCCAATTGCATTAATCCAGTTAATATGCATTTAAAATCACCCATGATTACCATTGTACTGTTCTCCAAAGCCCTCATTGTTTCTTGATTTAAACTATGTTCTACTTTGGATGTTTTGCTCGGGTACCTGCAAATTAGTCCGATGAAGGTTTTTGTTTTTCATTTCATTTTATTTCCACCCAAATTGATTCAACATGTTGGCGCTTCGCGCCAGTGTCATTTCTAAATACAGTCCTGATGTCATCATTAAACAACAAAGCAAATATAACTCCTGTTCCTTCTATGTGTGTATCTGTGGCAGATGTTGTGTTTGTGTCTATCTTGTTTATGACAATGTGTGTGTGTCTATTTTGTGGTTGTCAATGCGTGTGTCAGAGATTGTGTTTGTGTCTCTGTCAATGTGTGTGTGGGTGTCGATATTGTTCCCTAATGATCTGTGTGTGAGAGATCGTGTGTCTGTCTTTATTGTTTCTGTCAATGTGTATATGAGAGAGATTGCGTCTGTTTTTATTGTCGATGCGTGCGTGAGAGATTGTGTGTGAGTCTATATTGACTCTGTCAATGTGTGAAGATGAGAGAGATTGTATATGTCTTCATTGACCCTATCAATGCGTGAGAGAGATTGTGTGCGTGTCTATATTGCTTCTATCGATGTGTGTGAGAAAGATTGCTTGTTTCTATGTTGTCTCTGCCTATGTGTGTATGTGAGAAAGATATAGTTTGTGCCTATATTATGTTGAGCGAAGTGTGCATTTGTGAGAGAGATTGTGTGACAGTCTTTATTGAACTTATAGATGTGTGTGATAGAAATTGTGTGTCTATTTTGCGTTTATCGTTGTGTGCGTGTGAAGTTGTATACCTGTTTGCATTGTCTCTGCAATGTATGTGCGTGAGAGAGATTTTGTGTGTATATTCTCTCCAACGATGTGTACGTGAGAGAGATAATTTGTGTGGGAATCCATATTGTCTCAAGATCTGTGCATCTGTGTGGGAGATTGTGTGTTTCTGTATTGCCCCTATCCATGTGTGTGAGAAAGATTGTGTGTGTGTATATTGTCCGTGTCGGTGTGTGTATGCGCGAGTGAATTATGTATCAGTGTTTCGGACTTTGCAAAATTCTGGGGGAGTTCCAGAATTCTTGAGTGCTCTTATGTTTGTGAGTGAGTTTGTGTTTGAATGTTTTTGCTTCGATCAGCCAATCCAGCCGAGGCAGCAGAGCAACGTCATTGACGGACATTCTGGAATATTGGGCGCAGTCACCTCGAATACATAGTGGGGAGGGGAAAAACTGCGGCAAGAAGTGCTTAGGCCCGAGACAGCACTCCCTCTCTCCCTCACTCATGTTCCAACCAAAATAATTGCACTGTGAGGAGGACAAAAAAGGTAAACGAAAGGTGTGGACTTGCACTGCTGCAGTAGTAGAGGACAGAAGGGGAAGTGTTCATTGGGAAGGAGAAAGAAGGGTAAGTGTTTAATCATTTTATGACTTGATGTCTCCGAGGTAATTTCTGTGGTTTCTTGTTTGTAAACGTCATGTTGGTTAGTAACGAGGAGCAGGAAAGAAGGGCCCGAAAGAATAAGATATAATCTGAGGAAAAAAATAATTCAAATGTTTTATTTAAAGGGGTAAGAAATGACAGGAGAACTCCAAGCGATAGGCTGCTGAAGGCGCTCCATGAGGGAGGCCGGGAACATTTCCAATGCCCGAGGACAGCATGTGTGGAGGATGCGTCTCCAACTGCACTTACTGGAAGCCGCAGTATCGAGCAGCGGCTGTTGACAACGTGTAGAATCCACGAGGCAGAGATCATCGTGCCAAAAAAGTATAGAGATGTGGTCACACCGCAGGGTCAGAGTCCACAGGCAGAAGGGATTGGGGGACCACCAGACAGAGCAAGAGAGCGAGGCAGCAATGCAGGAATCGCCTGTAGCTATTCACCTGCAACACAGATGTACTGTTTTGGATACTGTTGAAATGACTGTCCATTCAGGGGAAAACAGCAACACCCAAATCGGTTGCACCACGGTTTGTTCTGCAGTAGAGAAGCGGAGTGAAATTGTGGGACTGCAATAGTTATATGACATTCAACTGTAAGGGAAATAGATAGGCGTTTCTATGGCTGCAAATGAGAATCAAGAATGCTGTGTTACCTCCCTGCTACTAGGTTCAAGTATGTCTCGGTGTGGCTGCAGGGCATTCCCAAGAGGTAGGGTGAGCTGCCAGTACTCGGAGTAAACGTTAGTACACCGAAATAGGGGAACAAAGGGCAGAGGTTCTAAAATCAGAATATGGGGATCTAGGCAGCAAGCTCAAAAGTAAGCCATTAACGGTAGTAATCTCACGATTACTGTCAGTACTGGTTAGCGGAGAAAGAACAGGTTATATAGAATGAATGCATGGCTGAAAAGATGGCCTGGGGGAGGGGAGCGTTTCAGATTGCGAGGGAATTGGGACTGTTTCTGGGGAAGTTTGGACCTATTCAAATTGCATGAGTAACGCTTGAGCCGTATTGTGTCTGATATCGTTGAAGGGTACTTGCTAGTGTGGCTGGGGAGGGTTCAAAAATTATGGCAGGGGGATTGGAAGCTTTGCAAGGATTCAGAACAGCGCAAATTAATAACAAGAGGAAAATACAATCAGGAGTACAAGGAAAGTGATAGGCAGATATAAAGGCCGAGTATAAACAGTTGGCTTGGAAAAGAAATGTTGAAACTCCTCATCTTTGTGCCTAAATGCTCGGAGCATTCAAGAACTGGATGAATTACTTGCACAGATAGATGTAAATGTGTACGATTTAGTTGGCATTATGGAGACGTAGCTCCAAGTTGACCAAAGATGGGACCTAAAAACATTGAGGACGATTCAATGCTTTGGAAGGATGGACAAATAGCCACAGTTGGTGGAGTTGCATTGTTGATCAAGGATTATCTTCATATGATATTGAGGTAAATATTAACATAGATTATTTGGAGTCTGTATGGGTCGAGATAAGAAGCAAGAAACGGCAAAGAGCATTTGTGGGGGTGGTATATAGACAACCAAACTCAAGTGGGAATGTTCGGAAAGCATTCAACAGGAAATGAGAGATGCATCTGTTAAAGAAACATTAATAATTATGGGAATCTTTAATCTGCATACAGAATCGGACAGTCAAATTAGTCATGGCACAATCGGGACAGAAGTTCTCGACTGCATACGGAATGGTTAACAGGAGCAATACGCTGAGGACCCAACAAGGGAGAGGCCATCTTGGACTGGGTGTTTTGCAATAAGAAAGGATTTGGTGACAATCTAGTCGTGAGAGAACACTTGGGGACGATTGACCATAGTACAGTAGAATTATTTTTCAAAGCGGAGAGTGATGTCTTTGATTCTGAGACGAGGCTCCTGAATCTCAAAGAAGGTAACTATGATGTTTTGAGGCATGAATTAACCATGATGGACTGGGAAATGTCACTGAAGGGAAAGACAGTGAACGGCCAATGGGAGGCTTTTTAAGAACTAATAAACGAATTCCAAAACTTGTTTATTCCTGTTTGGTGTTAGAGTGTTAAGGCATTTGTGACAAATACCATGTCTTATCACGGAAATTAGAGATGGTATCGGATTCAAGGAAAAAACATACAAAATGGCAAGAAAAACAACACGCACGAGGACTGGGAGAAGTTTAAATTTCAGCAAAGGAGAACCAAGGGATTGACTAACAGGGGAAAAATACAGCATGTACATTTGCTCGCTCGGAACATTAAAAACTGACTGTAAAATTTTCTGGAGGTATGCAAAGAGGAAATGATTCACAAAAATGAATGTCAGCCTCTTACAGTCAGAAATGGAAGAATTCATAAAGGGAAAGAAAGAAATGGCCGAGGAATTAAATTCATACTTTGCTTTAGTCTTCATAAAGGAAGACATGAATAATGCACCTGATGCTCTGAGAGAAAAAAGGTTTCAGTGAAGAGGTGAAGATAATCATCAGTCACAGTGAAATGTGTTTTTTTTTGTGCGGGTGGCGGGGGGCGGGGGGGGGGGTGGTGGCGGCGGTGGAGGAAATTGGTGGAATCGATGGCGGATAAATATGTAGGTCCTGACAATCGTCATCCCAGAGAATTTAAGGAAGGGAAATTGGTAAATTGATTGGTGGTCATGTTCCACAAGTCTTTAGTCGCTTCACTGGTTCCTACAGATTGGAGCGTAACTAATGTACGCCCGCTTTGCAAAAAGCGCCTTCGGGAGAAAACAGGGAATCATAGACCATTGAGTTTATCGTCGTCACTGGGGGAGTTGGTAGAGATCATAGTGAAGGATTTCATAACTCAGCATTTGGAAGGCAGTGGTATAATCAGACAGTGTCAGATTGCAAAATAATGTTGACGAATCAATTGTAATTATTTGCGCATGTAACTACTAGAGTTGACTCTGGTGAACCATGGAATGAGTTTTATTTGAACTTTCAGAAGGCTTTCAACAATGTCTCACATAACAGACGACTATGTAAAGTTCAAGCACATGGGATTGCAGGTAATGCCTTGAGTTGTTTAGAGAGCTGGGTAGCAGACAGCAAGGAACGAGTTGGAAAAAAATGGGCCTTTTTCTGATACCCAGTCAGTGACTAATGGGGTCTGATTTGATTTGATTTATTATTGTCACATGCATTAACGTACAATGAAACATATTATTTATTGCACGCTACTCAGAGAAAACATACCATTCGTAGAGAATGAAACTAGTGAGTGCAGAATGTGGTGTTACAGTCAGAGCTAGGGTGTCCAGAAAGATCCACTTAAAAAAGGTAAGTCCATTCAAAAGTCTGACTGCAGCAGGGAAGATACTGTTCTTGAGTCGATTGGTATGTGACCTCAGACATTTGTATATTTTTCCCTACTGAATAAGGGGGAAGAGATCATGTCTGGGGTGCATGGGGTCCTTACTTATGCTGGCTGGTTTGCCGAGGCAGCGGGAAGTGCAGACAGAGTCAATGGATGGGAGGCTGCTTTGCGTGATGAAGTGGTCTACATTCACGACCTTTTGTGGTTCCTTGCGGTCTTGGGCAGAGCAGGAGCCGTATAAAGCTGTGCTCCAACCAAAAAGAATGCTTTCTAGAAACATAGAAAAACGACAGCACAAACAGGCCCTTCGGCCCACAAGTTGTGCCGAAACACATCCCTACCTTACAAACCTATCTATAACCCTCCATCCTATGAAGCTCGATTTCTATGGTGCTTTTGTAAAATTGGTGAGAGTGGTCGCTGACATGCTAAATTTCCTTAGTCTTTTGAAAAAGTAGAGGCGTTGGTGGGCTTTCTTAACTATAGTGTCTGCATGGGGGGACCAGGGCAGGTTGTTGGTGATCTGGACACCTAAAAAGTTGAAGCTCTCAACCCTTTCTACTTCGTTCCCATTCATGCAGACAGGGGCATGTTCTTCTTTACGTTTCCTGAAGTCGATGACAATCTCCTTCGTTTTGTTGACATTGAGAGAGAGATGATTGTTGCTGCACCAGTTCTCCAGATTCTCTGGGCCCGATTTTACCACTGCGTCGTGCTCTTTTTTGGGCGCAAAAACTTGGTAAATTCGAGCGTGAGGCGATCAGCGCCATGCGTGCCTGCGTCCTCGCAGATGCCCACTTTATCAATGCTCGAAAATGGCCACGATCTGAACCACACCCGAAACGGGCACAACGGCGATGTTAATGTATTTGCATGCATTTAAATTGAATTAATGGGCTGCCCGCCCAACTTTACCAACATTTCCCCCTTTACCATTGCAATTGCCTGTCCAGAATCGGCGCAGAACAGCCAATCTTGACAAAGATCTGTTTTGGGCGCACCAGCTTCTGAAATGGGAAGTAAGTTCCGAGCTACCAACGGCTCTCCGACTCAAATCGGTGGTGGGGGGCAGAGAAGGGAAGCGGGCGAGATAATTCTCTGGTGAGTGGGGGTTGGAAGAGGCGGGTCAGATGTACCTCAGGCGGGGGTGAGGGAGGATGGAGGCCCGATGATTCTCTGGTCGGTGAGGGGAGGGGGAGACCAGAACATTCTCTGGGGGGAGGGGGGGAGGAAGGAGGCCTGATCAGTCTCAGGTGGAGCGGGAGGGAGGCCCAATCATTCTCTGCTGGGATGGAGGGTGGAGGGAGGCCCAATCATTCTCTGGCGGGGTGGAGGGAGGAGGGAGGCCCAATCATTCTCTGGTGGGGTGAAGGGAGGAGGGAGGCCCGATCATTTTCTATTGCGGGGGGGAGGGGCGGGGAGGGAGTCCAGATTGATCTCTGGTGGGTTTGGGGGGCAGGGCTGCAGGGACAGGGGGGAATGCTGCCACACTGCGGCTGATCGGTGGGGGGGAAGGGGGCAGAGTGTCGCGATCGGTCTGGGTAGAGGGGGTGGGTGCATAAGGGGGACAGTTATGTTGTGGGAGTGTGTTCGATGTCTGTGGGGGCCATCGCTCCTGCTTTTTGCTTCCGGGCCGCTTTATCCGCTTTTTGTGACCGAGGTTTGATGTGACAGGGTGCATTTTTCAAATTTTGTTTTCACTGCGCATGGGCACTTCAAATCTCTGATCGGAGGTGCAGCATTTCGGGCGTGATAAGCCCTGCGCACAGCGCCATTCAGATTCGCGATTTTCTTGTCAGGCTCAGTGCATATGGGAGCGCCTGAGAACAGATTTCCAAGTCGGACCTGAATTGCGCCCAGATTCTTCACTTCGAATCAAAATGGTAAAATCGGGCCCTCTGTCTCATTCCTGTACTGTGACTCATCATTGTTTGAGATCCGAGCCGCTACGCTGGTGTCGTCAGCAAACTTGAAAGTAAAATTGGAGGGAAATTTCGTCACACAGTCATAGGTGTATAAGAAGTATAGTCGGGGGCATAGAACACAGCCTTGTGGGACACAAATGGTGAAGATGATCGTGGAGGAGGTGTTGTTCCCTATCCTTACTGATTGTGTTCTGTGGGTTAGGAAGCTCAGGATCCAGTCGCAGAAGGAAGTGCTGAGGCCCAGGCCACGGAGTTTGGAGACACGTTTCATGGGAATTATAGTGTAGAAGGCTGAGCTGTAGTCAATAAATAGGACTCTGAAATAGGTGTCCTTGTTATCTAGGTGTTCCAGGGTTGAGACCAGGGCCAGGGAGATGGAGTCTGCTGGGGAGCTGTTGTGGCGATAGGCAAACTGTAGTGGATCCTGATAGCCCGGGAGGCTGGAACTGATTCGGGCCTTTCGAAGCACTTCATAATGATGGATAGCAGAGCTACCGGCCAATAGTCATTAAGGCACGCTGCTTCGTTTTTCTTAGGAACCGGGATAATGGTCATCTTCTTGAAGCAGATCGGGACCTCAGATTGTTGTAAAGTGAGTTTGAAGATATCTGTGAATACACCCACGAGCTGATCTGTGCAGGATCTGAGTACGTGTCTGGCACTCCATCCGGGCCAGTAGCGATCAGTGGGTTGACCTTCGAGAAGGCTGCTCTGACGTCTGCAATAGTGACCCCAGATACAGTTCATCCAGAGCTTCCAAGGTGGAGGGCATGCTCTCGCTGACCCCGTGCTGAGAAGGGTATTGAGTGCATTGAGCTCATCAGAGAGGGTTACGTTGGAGCTGGCGTTTTTGCATGCCTTCATTGTGTAGCCTGTTATGGCTTGCAGACCTTGACAGAGTCGACGGGGATCGGTGTGGCTCGCCTGGGACTCTCGCTTGGTCCCGTACTGTCTTTTGGCATCTTTGCTGAATCTCCATAGATTGTATCTGGCTTTCTTGTATCGGCCAGTGTCGCCTGACTTGAACGCCTCAGACCTGAACTTCAGCAAGCAGTGGATATCCCTGTTCATCCATGTTTTCTGGTTCGGGAACACACAGGTTTGCTTCTTTGGCACGCAGTCCTCTGCAGTTACTTATGAAGGCAGTTATTGTAGTGGTGTACTCGTTCAGGCTGGTCACAGAATTTTTAAATACTGACCAGTCCACTGAATCCGAGCAGTCCGATAGGAGATCATTCGATTCCTCAGACCAACATTGCATGGATCTTTTATGGATTCTCCCGCTTCAGTTTTTGTTGTAAGCCAGGAGCAGGACCACAGCCTTGTGGTCTGATTTTCCAAAGTGTGGGCGGGTGATGGAGTGGTAGGCATGTTTGATATTTGTGCAGCAGTGGCTTAGGATGTTTGGGCCTCTGGTGGAACAGGAGACGTGTTGGTGGTAACTTGATAGTGTGCTCTTGAGCTTCGCCTGATTGAAGTCACCGGCCACAATGAACACGGCATCGGGATGTTGCCTCAAAGCTATTCGTAGCAGTGTATATTTCATCCTGCGCTTTCTTCACATCCGCATGGGAGGTGGGAGGTGCGGCATTTTAGCGTCAGGTATTCTAGGTCTGAGGAGCAGAACACTGGCTGAGGAGCCAGTGTTGCTACGTCCAGGCACCACGAAGTTTCGATTAGGAAGCAGACCCCACCTGCCCTATCCTTGGCTGATGCTGCCGTGTGGTCCATTCGATGGATTGAGAAGTCCTCTGGTTGTAGGGCACTGTCCGCTGAAGCAGGAGTGAGCCATGTCTCCGTGAAACAGAGTACACAGCAGTCCCTCAGTTCTCTTTCGAAAGTGAGTCTGGCTCGAAATTCGTCTTGGGGTTATGCACGGGTTATGCGGGGATCGCTGCTAGGACCCCAGCTGTTCACATTATATATTATTGATTTGGAAGAGGGAACTAAATGCATTACCTCCAAGTTGACATATGACACAGAGTTGCTTGCGGGGTTGAGATGTGAGAAGGATGCCGAGATTAATTCAATATCGTGCATCACACGGTAGCACAATGGGTAACACAGCTGCTTCAGAGCTCCAGGGACCTGGGTTCGATTCCCGGCTTCGATCACCGTCTGTGTGGAGTTTGCACATTCTCTTCGTTCCTACGTGGGTTTCCTGTGGGTGCTCCGGATTCCTCCCACAGTCCAAAGATGTGCGAGTTAGGTTGATTGGCCATGCTAAAATTGTCCTTAGTGTCCTGGGATGAGTAGGTTAGAGAGATTAGTGGGTAAAATATGTAAGGACATGGGGGTAGGGTCTGGGTGGGATTGTGGTCGGTGCAGACTCGATGGGCCGAATGGCCTCTTTCTGTGCTTTAGGGTTTCTAAGATTTGTAAGATGATTCAGCGTGAATTAGACATGCTAGTGCGTGGCAACATATATGGGAAATGCAGAGGAGAACTCAGATAAATGTGAGGTTATACAATTTTGTATCAATAAATGGAGGACAGATGCTTTCTTGAATGGAAGAAAATTGAAACAGGTGGATACTCAATGAGACCTTGATGTCCTCGGGCATCAGTCGCGAAAAGTAAGCACACAGGTACAGCCGGCATGAATCACGCAAATGGTGTGTTGACCTTCATAGCGATGTGTTCTGATTATCGGAATAGGGTTGTTTTGCAACAATTGTATTGGTGTTGGTGAGCCCACACCGGGAGTATTGTGTGCAGTTTTGGTGTCCTCATCTAAGGAATGATGTCTTTGCTCGAGAGGGATACAGCTGATTCCTGGGATGGCAAGTCTGTCATACGAGGAGAGGCTAAGTCTGTTATGATTACAATCATTGGAGATTAGAAGAGTGAGAGGAGTTTTCATATAAACTTATTAAGTTCTAAGAGGGTTAGGCAGGTTGGATCGAGAAAGAATAATCGCAATTTTGGGGTATTCCAGAACTAGCAGTCATAGCTTGAGGATAAGGGGTGAACCTATTTACAAAAGAGGTGAGGAGAAAAGTATTCACGCAGAGGGTGCTCAAAGCCTGGAATTCACTACCAGAATGTAATTGACGCAAAAACATTTTCTGGCAAATAAGAAATTAGATATAGCTCCAGAGGCTAAATGATTCAAGGCATATGGGTGGAGGGGGGATCAAAAGATTGAATTTGATGATCAGCCATGATCAAAATGAATGATGGTGGAGGCTCGCTGGGCCAATGTCCTCCTCCTGCTCCTCATGTCTATGTTTCTAAATATGTGCATTTATGTGTGTGTGTGTGATTTCGTTTGTTAGTGTCTGAGAACATTTCTCATGCATGTGTGTCTTTATACGGTTAGAACATAGAACAGTACAGCACAGAACAGGCCCTTCGGCCCACGATGTTCTGCCGAGCTTTATCTGAAACCAATATCAAGCTATCCCACTCCCTATCATCCTGGTGTGCTCCATGTGCCTATCCAATAACCGCTTATATGTTCCTAAAGTGTCTCACTCCACTATCACTGCAGGCAGTTCATTCCACACCCCAACCACTCTCTGCTTAAAGAACCTACCTCTGATATCCTTCCTATATCTCCCACCATGAACCCTATAGTACTGCCCCCTTGTAACAGCTCCATCCACCCGTGGAAATAGTCTTTGAACGTTCACTCTATCTATCCCCTTCATCATTTTATAAGCGTATATACGGTAGCACAGTGGTTAGCATTGCTGCTTCACTGCTCCAGGGACCTGGGTTCGATTCCCGACTTGGGTCACTGTCTGTGTGGAGTTTGCACATTCTCCTCGTGTCTGCGTGGGTTTTCTCCGGGTGCTCCGGTTCCTCCCACAGTCCAAAGATGTGAGGGTTAGGTTGATTGGCCATGCTAAAAGTTGCCCCTTAGAGTCCTGAGGTGCGTAGGTTAGCGGGATTAGCGGGTAAATATGTAGTGATATGGGGGTAGGGCCTGGGTGGGATTGTGGTCGGTGCAGACTAGATGGGCCGAATGGCCTCCTTCTGCACTGTAGGGTTTCTGTGACTTCTCTGTGAAATGTCTCCCCTCAGCCTCCTCCGCTCCAGAGAGAACAGCCCTCGCTCCCTCAACCTTTCCTCATAAGACCTACCTTCCAAACCAGGCAGCATCCTGATAAATCTCCTCTCCACTCTTTCCAGCGCATCCACATCCTTCTTATAGTGAGGTGACCAGAACTGCACACAATATTCCAAATATGGTCTCACCAAGGTCCTATACAGTTGCAGCATAACCCCACGGCTCTTAAACTCCAACCCTCTGTTAATAAAAGATAAGTAAGTAAGTTGTGCTTTTGTTTTTGTTTCTGTGTGTGTGCTTCCGTGCATTAATATCTGTGTGTGTCAATGAATGTGTTTCAATATGGGCGAGTGTGCTTTTAATATGCCTTTGACAGTTTGTGTTTGTTTTTATGTGAGTGTGTGTTCCTGTGTCTTTGGGAGAGTTTATGTGCGTGTATTTGCGTTCCTGTCAGTCGAGAAGAAACTATGCGTCTGTCTGTTGTTCTGTTCCTTTGTCTCTAGGGGAGTTTGCATACGTAGGTTAGTGTTTCTTTATGTCTAGAAGACTTTGTGGGTTTGTATTCCTGCATCTCGAGGAGAGATTACATGTGTGGATTTTTATGTTCCTTTGTTCATCGGAGAGTTTGTGTGTCTGTGTGTTTGTGTGTGTGCATCTTTGTCAACACCACCTCACTGAAATTGGGGAATTCTTCCCCAGCCTGTTGTATGATTTTATTCCCTTTTTGTCTTCCTTACAGTGAACATAATCACAATTGTGACCCTGAGGAGCAAAAATTGTGGTCTGTCCAAATGTGTCACTCGGTACCTGGTGGCCATGTCCGCGGGGGATCTATTGGTCGTTATCCTCGACCTGATATTGAGACACATTCACATTGTTTATGGGAAACCGTTTTTATTCCTGACGTCCATCCCCGTTTGCAATATTCATGCCGTCCTGCTTTATGCAGCCACAGACTGTTCTGTCTGGTTCACCGTCACTTTCACCTTTGATCGATTTGTGGCCATTTGCTGCCCCAAGCTGAAAAGTAAATATTGCAGTGAGAAAATGGCGGCTGCGGTTCTTGGAACAGTGAGTGTGCTGAGCTGTTTAAAGAACATTTTCTGGTGTTTCATGTTGAGTGGTAAATATTGGCTGTCGAACAACCTCTGGTTTTGTCATGTTAAACCATATGTTGAGGAGTCTCAAGCCTGGGTAGCAATTGTGTTCCTCCACAACATTCTAACACCATGTGTCCCGTTTGTCCTTATTCTGCTGTTCAGTGTTTTCACCGTCAGACACATTTTAGTGAGCAGCAGAGGCCGCAGGACACTCCGAACCAAAGTAGTGGGGAGAATCCCAGGGACCCAGAGATGGACAATCGAAGGAATTCCATCATTTTACTATTTGTTATCTTCACCAATTTTATCCTGTTATGGTCAATTACCATGGTTTATTCTACATCTGACCGGCTTTCATGGTTGGCGTATCAGACTGCAGTTTTTCCTTTTTTTCTTGAGGGAACTTGGCTTTATGCTGCAGCTCTTAAGTTGCTGCAGAAACACTGCAATTTACGCTGTGACTGATTCTCAGTTCAGACAGCAGATGAAAAATGTGCTGAAATTATTAAATTATTAAATTCCTTAAATGCTGAGACGAAATCCTATGCACATGGCCTTTCTCTTTTCCTCTTGGACACTCAAACTGTAGATTGGACATATGAAACACCACCGTTAGATTCGCTCTGCAGCTTGTCACTCCACTTATCCAGCATCGGGGTTCTTGATTCTGCTTGGACAGAATTGTGCCACCCACCATTTATCCTCTTTCATTGGTCAGCCAATTTGCCCATCGTCACAATCCCTCAGCAGCCTCCTAGTGTATCTGGCCTCTCATTGGCCAGTGAACCTGTTCATCATCTTCATTCCTACACAGATTGGACACTAATCCCCCAATCATAAATAGCTAATCAGGGTGGGGGAGGGTTCTAGGATATGAGGTTACTCGGTTTGCGCAGGCAGGTGCAGTGCAACAGCACAGGCCGCACACTTAGCAAGGCCAACTGACTAACAGAACAAATGAGGCCAACCAACCAAGCAACAGGGAATATGCACGAGTCTGCAACTGACCGACTGGGCATGCAAGGTCGACTGACCGACTAAGTGAATAAGGCGAACTGAATGGTAGTGACTCTGACTGATTGAGCGAGCGGGCAAGGCTGACTGAATGACTGAGCGAGGAATGCAGACTGAATGAGCCGTGAGTCTGTCTGACCAACGGACCGAGTGAAGCTGACTGAAGAAGAAAGTGACTGAGGCCAAATGATTGAGCAGCTGAGGCTGATTGCTGGACTGAGCGAAAGAGACGGATGGATATATCGAGCAAGCGGGGCTGACAGTCTGACCGATTGAGTAAGGCAGACAGATCATGCGAGAAACGCAAACTGACTGAGTGAGCAAGGCTGACTGACCGAGGGAGTGAGGCAGACAGACTGACTGAGCAATTAAGGTCGACTGACGAACTGATTGGAAAATCAGAATGATCGAGCGCGTGAGGCTGAATCCATTCAGCAGTTATGTGAAAACAATCGAAATAAAAATGCAATGTGTATCAAAACAAACACTAATCCGGACCCCAGGCCATAACAACAATCGTAATAAAGCAGTTAATTGCGAGGACATGTGCCTTATTAATCATGCACACTGTAACAATAAAGGTCATTCAACTGTGTGTGCTCAGAAAGTTCCACATATCCTGTTAACCATCACTTCACTTTGCCACCTAGAATTTCGTATCTGGATTGGAACATAGATTTCTTCACCTGTATATTGGCTATCAAGCTGGTTTTATACTCCGGGTCCATTGTTAAATAGTATATCACCTAATATAAGCTGCATCTGTTACATTATCCAATGTTACAATTTATGTGAATTGATCATAGAATTTGCTGTCACAGAGACACATAAAATAACAAAAACGTATGTCCATCATCGAGCATCACTCTCCATCATCTTCAGCCTTCTGCTTTGTGAAGGCAGACACGACTGTGTTTTTGATTTTGGACTCTGAACTCACAGGAAACCTATAACCATTACAGTTTCTGTTACTGTGATGTTGCTCTATACCACTTTATTTCATTTATCCATCGTTCTTTGTATAAATGCAAAAACAAACAGGAGTTGTCAAAACTCTTGCTGTGTTTCTTTTATATGGAAAATAAACAAACCCTCTCATGTTTCCTGATCTCGATTTTACTGCGGGAATTTCCATAGAGAGTTAGATCATTGCAAACTGACGGGTTGTGTAAAATACGTGATCACATATGAAGGGATAATTCAGAAATCAAAAACCCCTTTCTTGAATGGGTGCGTGTCGGGGGTGGGGGGCGGGGTGTGTGTGGGGGGGCGGGGGGAATCAGTGCTGTTTGAATTCAACCCGCTCTCTGTCGCTCCCCCACTTGTCACACAGTTCACCTGTTTTCAATTGTAATGTGCAATCTGATTAACAATTGAATTGGTTGTCATTACCAAAACAACAATTGCATCCTTTAGGTATTGCAACTGTTAAATGCCAGGCTACTGCAATCCCAAAGGGAAACTTGAATAAGCTGCCACAACAGATTTGCAATCTGTAGAAAATGATAGAACATAGAACATAGAAAAGCTGCAGCACAAACAGGCCCTTCGGCCCACAATTTGCGCTGAACAATATCCTTACCTTCTGGGCTCATCTATAACGCTCTATCTTACTAACCTCCATGAAACTATCCAAAAGTCTCTTCAAAGACTCATCTTTTGGATCTTTTGAATGAGGAATAATCCAAACTCGCAAGAAATAAATTTCAGAAAAATTATGGTAATGTTATATACTAAAGTTCACAGGTTATGAAAAAAGAAAAATATATAACAATTAAAACATTAAACACCTTTCGACAGTTCACAGAACTTTGTAAACGTTTCCTTTACATTTTTGATTAAATAAACTCCGAGCATATACCCTCTTGATAGCCTGTTGGTGGGGTACCCGAGATTACCAGTTCTCTCGAGAAATCTCAGACAATATAAGACTCAAGAAGCCAATGTTTCCGAACCAAAGACGTAAGTTTATTTAAGCAGCAGCGACGAGCAGACGTCAGAGGGTCGAGTCAGCTCTCAGAGGGAGCAGCTGGACCATTCCGAATAGATCGGACCTTGACAATTCAAGACAGATCAATAAAAGGTTTCTAATCAAACATTCCCACCTTATATTTGCTTAAAATCAATCATCTTTTTTTACTATATTTATCAATAATAATCCCGACAGGTACCTCAGCCAATTCCATTTCACCATCCATCATAATGAAGACTCATACATCCATTAAATCCGATGCGAACTCCCATCATGGCTAAAGTCACTTCCCCATTGCCAGGTTACCCTAGACGCTCACTAAAGGGGTCAAGTTGAATGTTCCTCTGGATCATTGGCAAACTGGATAGACACATGATCCCGCGCTCAGACACTCCTCCATCCTGGGTGTGGACAAAGCATACATCAATTCATGAAGATGCAATGTTCGCTCCCACAAATGAAACTTGCTGATGTGAGTTTTTCCAACACTAATGTTCCCAGGGTTTCGTCGCTGAACTTTTCGCCTTTACTATCACACCTTGCGGTAACTTGTCTTGGATAAAGTGAACAATGATTCATAAAATACTTAAAATACATTTCAAATATCAGTATTAAATCATAATTACTTATTTAAATCTCTTACTGTATTTACATATGTGTAAACGATTCTCTGGTTAGCTTATAATCTTGTTTTAAGAATAATTTAAATATTTGCTCTTTGTTCTGTCAGTACCTCAATGTCTAATATTTAAAATCTTTATTAACTTATTAGGAGCACACCACATCGGGGCCGTGCCGTCTGACATGGTTGATCTGTAACAAGCTCCAATAACATTACCAAACAATGTCCTGCTGCTGCTGAAAACCGGGACACTGGATTTCACTGATCGAATATTAACGCACGCTGCCCCGTTCCACATCTCCCAGCCGCACGACACATACTTCAGTCTCGCTTTATATATCCACCCTTGTGATGTTCCTCTCTCTTGTTTGCGCAATTCTTTATAGGCTCCTATTCCCACAATTGATGAACCAGATCAGCTTTGTTATGAACCGTGCAGATGTTCAATCTGAGCACATCCCAAATGGCGGAAGGGAAACCTGTCGTGCTGCTTTTAAATTATTCACTATTGCGAGTTGGAACAAATATGAGAAAAGAGATCGAACCCAGTGAGAAAAAGTGGTCTGACCTATTGGAAGTTATTCAAATAATGAAACGCGTGTTAGGTTGTAAAACAGACAACAGGAATGGCAGCTGTAATAGAAAATTTACAATTATCAGTCAGCATCTTTTACAATTAACAATGAAAAACAACATTTCCGACAAACAAAGAGGAACAACATTTTCAATTTACAGCTAAGAAGGACATGAACAATGAAGTATAATAATGTTTGCCCAGACAGTATACATTGACCACATTGACAATATACAGCCAACATCCACCCAAACCTCCTCAATCTAAATTTATCTATGTTTTTTGAAATTCCAACAATGCACTATCCCCAATACACCATTCGATAGATTTTCACAAATCCAACAAATAATTTATGTCCAATGACTATCGCCTTGTTTTGCGACGATTGTTCCAATTTACAGAATAACCAATGGAATCTGGCACCGACAAATTTCTTTCTGCTTGATTTGCTGAAAAATAGCTTGATTCTCTGAGAGGTCTATTTTGGAACTGACTGTGAGTTTGATCCAGCTCCCTGGACTGCCAATCTCCACTCTGTTAACAAAGTTTTTGTCTCACACTGCTGGTTGCTGCTGTTTGCTGCTGTTTGCTGCTGGAACTGGTTGCTGCTCTTTTCTGTTGGAACTCGTTGCTGCGGTTTGCTGCTGGAGCTGTTTGTTGCTGTTTGTTGCTGGAGCCAGGTTGCTGATGTTTGCTGCTGGAGCTTGTTGCTTGAGCTGGTTGCCGCTGTTTGCTGCTGAGTAGTGCTGGAGCTGCTGGAGTTGGCAGATGCGAGAATTGGTTGCTGCTGGAGTTGCTTTTCGTTGGAGCTAGTTTTTTTCTGGAGCTGGTTTCTGCTGGAGCTCATTACTGCTGGAGTTGATTGATGCTGGTTGCTGCCGGATCAGGATGCCGCAGTCACCTGCTGGAATTGATTGCTGCTTGAGCTAGTTGCTGCTGTTTTCTACTGGCGCTTGTTGCTGCTGGACGCCACTGGATTTGGTTGCTGCTGTTTGCTGCTGGAGCTGGTTGCTGCGGGAGTTTGTTGCTGCGGGAGTTTGTTGCTGCTGGGGTTTGTTGCTGCTCTATGCTGTTGGAGCTGATTGCTGCTGGAACTGGTTGCTTCTGGAGTTGGTTGCTGCTGGAGCTGGTTGCTGCTGGAGCTGTTTGCTGTTGTTTGCTGCTGCCACTTGTTGTTGATATTTGCTGCTGGAGCTGGTAACGCCGATTGCTACCAGAGCTTGTTGCTGCTGGAGCTGCTGGAATTGGTTGCTGCTGAAGTTAATTGCTGCAGTTTGCTGCTGGTGCATTTTTCTGCTGGTTGCTACTGGAGCTGGCTGCTGTTGTTCGCTACTGACGCTGGTTGCTGCGGGTGTTCAATGCTGTATTTTGCTGTTGGAGTATGTTTCTGCTGGTTGCTACTGGAACTGGTTGCCGCTCTTTGCTGCTGTAAATGTTTGCTGCTGGAGTTGATTGCTGCTGGAGGTGTTTGCTGTTGTTTGGTACTGGCGCTGCTTACTGCTGTTTGCTGCTGGAGCGTGCTGCTGCTGAAGCTGCTTGCCACGAGAGCTGGCTGGTGCTGTTTGATGCTGGATCTGGTTGTTGCTATTTGCTGCTGGAGCTTGTGACTGCTGTTTGCTGGTGGAGCAGGTTGCTGCTGGATCTGCTGGAGCTGCTTTTCCATTCGAGCTGGTTGCTGCTGGAGCTGGTTGCTGCTGGAGTTTTTTGCTGCTGTTTGCTACTGGAGCTGACTGCTGTGGGATTTCATTTCTGCAGTTTGTTGCTAGAGCATGTTTCTGATGGTTGCTACTGGAGCTGCTTGCTACTTTTGCTGCTGGAGCTGGTTGCTACTGGAGTTTGTTGCTGCTGTTTGCTGCTGGAGCTGCTTGTTGATGTTTGCTGGTTGCTACTGTTTGCTGCTGGAGGTGTTTGCTGTTGATTACTGCTCTTGCTGGTTGCTGCTCTTTTCTGCTGGTGCTGCATTTTTGTTGGACCTGTTTGCTGCTGGCGCTGGGTGCTACGGTTTGCTGCTGGACTTTGTTGCTGCTGTTTTCTTGCTGGAGCTGTTTGTTGCTGGAGCTGTTGCTGGTAATTGCTGCTGGAGTTGGTTTCTACTGCAGCTTATTTCTATTGTTTGATCGTGGAGTTGTTGCTGTTGGATCTTGTGCTGTTGATTTTGTTGCAGTATTCTGAATTCTGTTTGGAGCTGGGAAGTTAAGAGTTGCTTGTTGGATGGAGGGAGGTCTGTTGAAATGAGGCCTGAGGCCGAGGAACTCGAAGGTCTCAGAGGCAGGTAACTGCTGCACGGGGAGGGATAGGTGCTGACCTCAGGGTGACATGAGGTGCGCACGCTCGGTAGCCTCAGTGCATGAGGAAGAAGCAAAGGACTGAGCCTGGGCTTTTTGCCGTCCTTTTATCTTTTGAAGGTTGGTGACTGCAGGAAAAGTAGGAAGTGAGGTGGAGTTTTGCCTGATATCATTTACCAACTGCAAGTAAGGGTGGGAGGTGAAGTTGCTGGAAGGCTTTGCTATTGGACTCAAAGCCATGCCCACCGGACTGAAGAGCATCCAAGTTCTCCCACCTGCTCAGCGACGAATAACGTGCTCCCACCCACCCCTCTGACCACCACCCGTCTCCCTTCTCACCACCTGACCTGGGGAACTTACATCTCAGTACCATTTTCCACAACATCCCAACCTTTGCTCTCTTAGAATCATAGAATAAATGGCAGGGAGACATGCCCTATGGCCAAGACTGTTCCGTGCCGACAACTGTCCATACAAGCGAACGCCATTTGCGTGCATTTCGACAATATCCCTCAAATCTTTCTTTTCCACGTATCTGTTCAAATGCCTATTAAATATTGCCCATGCCCCTGCCTCAACCACTTCCTCTGCCAGCTCATTCGACATCTGTCCCACGCTCTGTGTAAAAATGTTGCTCGTCAGGGTCCCATTAATGTTTTCCCCTCTTAACTTAAATCAAGGCCATCTAGTTTGCGGGTCCCCAACACCGGGAAATGGCAGAGTACATTTATCCTATCCATGTCTCTCAAGATAGTATACAAATCTATAAGATCACACCTCAGTCTCCAACACGCCAAAGGAATGCGCCCCAGGCTGTTCAGTCTCTCTCTCTAGATCAGTCCCTTGAATCTCACCTTTGTCCTTTCCTCCCAGCTACTTCCACAATTTAGAGAGAGAGTTTTCCTTTCGAAATCACAATCCCACCTGCCAGAATGATATATACCGAAAAAACAACCAATTGAGGTGGTTGTGCACGGCACAGATTGTGGTGCCACCACCTTTGCCTTGGGTGAGGTCCGACAGAGCTACCTATTCGGAATGGCGGCCACCCAAGCACCCATTGCCCCACTACCCCTTTGTCGTTTACATTGATAACAAAAACCCTCGGAGTTAATTGCTACACTGACCGCACCATGATTATGCAGGCATGTGTCGGCCCCTCGGCTAATGTTACGACCTCTAAAATGTTCGTTGTGGCAATTTAATGCCTGAAGATGGAGTGGGTGATCTAACTCGCCCTGGAAAAGGGGCTCACGATGGGCGGAAACCTCTTGGAGAACGACCCTCTAGAGAACACCGGCCACAATTAATGTGATACAATGCCCTGCCCTTTGTTCCCAATGGGCTCCTGCTCCAACATTCCTATATTTTACGGGAAGTCCATTCTGGGGTGGTGCCAGTCCGGCTTGGTAAGGGAAGCACTGCATTCGCCATAACAATTCCAACAATCGCCAGGTATTTATGTGCATGGCAAAGCAGGAATCCCTAGTGGAGAGTTGTCAAATTCCCCAGGGTTGGATCACCTACCACATCTTCTCGTCACAGGTTGGCATGCGGTGCCATGCCTGCAAGGAGGTGGGGCACCGTCTGAAAGTCCTGCTCCACCTCCAAAGCATCAGCTGCTACCTTTGTCCAACGCCGGTGGGTCTTCAACAGCACCTCAGTCTTTGAATTATCACGGAGGGCCACCTGCTCCCCCACCCTACCCCCAGCTTTCCCTCTCCGACCGCACAATGTGCAACCCTGTTATAGGACCTGAGCTTTGTCCGGATTCTTTGGGTGTCTCGGTGTCTCAGGCATAGCGGGGGTTTGTGCTGCTGCCCCCCTCTGGAACATAATTAATGAAGGTGCCTGCAGAGGGGCCCTCTGATTGTCATCCTCGCAGAAGCATCGAGGCAGATTCAGTGGCAGTTTGCGGGTCCGTGCCGCTTCCCACACTCACTGTGGCGGGGGACTCAGACCCGCAAGATGACTGTCTGGAGAACGGTTGCTTGGTTGTGGGCATGAGGGATGGGATGAGTTAGAGGTAACTACCAGCGTGGTTGTGGACACCCTCGTACCCCACACCACGTCGCCCCTCATTCCCATAGGCCAACGCCAGGAATTACTACTGGAACAGAGTCGGGTCTTGTGCTGTTGATGTCATCCATGTGTGCACTCTCCAAGGAGGCGCCGGATTCGGACTGAAATGAGCAGCACCGGTTAGAAGGTTTCCTCGCCGGGCTACAGAGGATGTGAAGGGGCCACGCGTTGAGCCCCCTCCCACTGAATATTGATGTCGGGAGCACTATGCTTTTGAACTGACGATATCATAGCCAACCTCAACATCAGTAGCAGTGAGGCAGAACACATCTTCCTGAACTGCTCGGTCCTCCGGGACGATCAGCATACAGTCTGATTTCCACAAGAAACCCATACAATTCCGGAAGGTTAAGCCACATGCCTCTTGGGTGTGGCAGTGGATATCTACATTATCCATCTAATTCTAGCAGGGTGGCTTTCTTGTTGTCCCCAAATTTTCAGCCATTCATAGTAGAATTCAAGGAGCTTATGTCAGGCTGATTGCTGCACTTGACAGTTCACGAGTTGCGGGGTGTGGTGTTTCACCTTGTTAACAACGAGGCTATAATTGCTGGGCCGCAACATATTGGGAACGGTCGCATGTGTGTGAGATTGTGGATCCACATTCCCCCTTTTTTAACTCGCTGGAAAAAGACATGAGATCTGTCAGCAGCTCCTAACGCTACTCCTGGCTAAGGATCCCTTGTCCCAGGACTGGAAGGCGTCAAGGCCATTCCCTGACAATATTACACTGCCTTTTCCACTCCTGATCCATCAAGCGAGGATACCAGTCGTGTTTTGAGGGAGCACCTGCAGTTTGGCCCAGAGGGTGCCAGTAGGAACCATGCTCCTTTCATCCTGGAGAAGCTGGCTGGTGCCCTTGACAGCCTTTCAAGTGGAAAATCCCAAGGCTGGAAGGGCTGACGGTGGCGTTCTTCAGGGTGTATTGTGACACCCTGTGGAAGGACTATGCGGTGGTCCTGGAGTAGACCATTGTGACCGTGCAGGTGTTCCTTGCGTGGTGCAGGCAAGCAAATGTTCTGCTGCCCAAGGAGGGGGATCTTCGCCACCACAAAAACTGGTGCCCGAGTGTCCCTCCTCAGCACAGACAAAATACATGGTGGCAGGGCGAATTCGCCACGCATTGTCACCGTGGTGGACCACATGATCTACCCTGGCAAGTCCTCCACCATCACGGGCTACACCATCCGTTTCAAAGGTCTAATCCATCATTCCCAGAAGGCTGCTCTGTCGACCACCTTCCTGTCTCTTGACGAGGAGAAGGCATTCAACAGGGCGGATCACGGGCGTCTCCTCTGAACTCTGTGGGCATTTGCGTTTGGAGCGCACTTTTTCACCTGGATCCGATTACTGTACGCTGCCACAGAATGTTCCATTAAGGCTACCGGGCCCCCCAAGTTGCCTCTTTGTTTTGGGAGAGGAGTCCAACAGCGCTTTCACTTTGTGCGGCCCAACTGCATTCCATTTGCATGGAACCATTCCTGTGCCTCTTGCGGAGGAGGTTATTGTGTTTGGCTCTGCTTAGACCAGCTATCAGAGTTGTCCTGTCGGCTTACGCTGATGATATATACTCACCATGATCACAGACCTGGATGAACCGCAGAGGATGCGCGAGCACCAGGCTGTGTACTCTGCCACATCCTCTGCTCGGATCCACTGTGCCAAATTGTCTGGGCTCCATGGGTGGTCCATGGAGAATGGGCCCACTCATGGCAGAGCTCAGGCTTTTCAACTGGAGCAGAACCAGCTGCCTCTACTTGGGTGTCCAACTTTGCCCAGCTGTGGAATCCTGGCCAGCGATTTGGAAGGAGCTGGGGGCTAGGTTCACCGATCACCTGAATAACTGGACAGGACTGCTCCAAGTGCGAGTTTCCATCATAAACTAGCCGATTGCCTCCATGCTGTCATTCCAGCTGGTCACCTTGACCCCTGTCCCTGACTTTGTCACAAACCTCCAGAAAATCCAGAGAGTTCTTCTGGGACTAAAGATTGCAGTGAGTTGCTGCTGAGATTCTGAATCTCCCACTCAGGGAGTGTTGACAGGCGCTGGTGTGCTTTCGCAATCAGTTGGTGACCTTCCCCCTTCAGACTCGGCAGTGATACCTCCATGTTGAGTCTTTTATACATTGATTTGCACTGGCGATTTCAATCACGTTCCAGGTGCTCGGCTTGAATTATGAGATGCAGCTCATGCTCTTAGACCTGATGGGACGTCGGGGCTTGCAGGCATTGCCGATCTTTAACCAGGACCTACTCAAAGACTGGGACACGGTTGCTTCACGCCGCAGCTCTACCCTGTCTGGTGTAGCGGCTGTTGTTCAGGCACCACTGCTCAATAATCCGCTCCTCCACCAATCCCAATGCTGGTGACTGGTGGAGAGGTGAGCTGAGTCTGCCAGGGTGACCAGGGTCGGGGCACGTTGGGTGGTGGAGGGGTGGGATGGATGATGTCCAACGAGCTTGTTGAACGTGCGGTGATGGACGTTCAGCTCGCACATAATACCAGCCGTGACCTTAGAAGACTTGTGCTCTGACCTGACGTCACATGTGGTCTCGAGCAGGGGCACGTGTGCGATGGGATTCCATCTGAGCAAACTGCTGCTCGGATGGAATTTCACATTGGTCCCAAACCCTCTTTCCGGGTTTCAGCCACCTCACAGAATAGCACTCCTTGCCCTTTGCCACAGCACAGACGGATTGCCTGTATGGGCTGCTGCTGTACCTTCCACTAATGGGCCCTCGCCTGTCGCCAGGAAATTGTTGCCCTCTGGTTGTGGATGCCCCAGGTGGAGTTCCCTCGATGGACAAATCCTCACCCACTACATCACTGACTTGGGGTAGAAGCTAAGACACACAATAGATCCAGACAATAGGAAACTGCACCGACTCATGGACTCCTAGGAAACCGACACTCTTTTCGATCTTGTGGAGTATTTGAACCACTTTTATGTTCAATGTTCGAGTCTGTGCTCCCCTTTCCGTGATCGAAAAATACATTTTACTGATGTTTTGCACACACATCAGGCCCACACTCCTATTTTATGGACACCTGGTGCGGACTGCGTCGGGGGAATGTGGAGGACCTCCTCGTGAATCTATTCCATGGACTGTCCAAAATTCCCTTGGCCATGTCCAGACAGCAGGTAACTGACTCTGTCCTCCAGCCCCATTCTCTGCTCCTCTACTGTGGCTACATTCAGGGTGGGTGACCCTGGAAATGGAGCATGCGCTGTTGTTCTGTTCTGTTTCCTGCTACAGAGGTCACAAGTGAGGGACATGTGTCTGAGCAGCAGCTTCCAGGGGGGCCAGGGTCTTAAAGCTTGATGCTTGTGTGTGTGGGCAGGGGATGCTCATGGTAGTGGCCACGTAGGGGAAAGATGCAAGGACAGGATGCACACATCCTTGCTGCACGAATGAGGTGACTGATGTTTTCGCCATCATTGGTGTCCTGTCCTCCGTGCCCGTGCACGTGCACTGGCTGCCACTTCAACTGCCTCCCAAGCCGATTTACCTTCCGCACCACTGGCTCGATGTCCATCCAGGGGAGGAAAGTGCCCCTCCTCTAACCCACCACTTCGAAGAGACATGACAGCTCTCCCTCGGAAAATATAGGTGCTGTTCTTCTGGAAGCATTCATGCTGCCATGCTTGCATATCTCTCCATCTTGGGGACGTATATGGAGCTCTCCCGTGTTAACGGATTTCAACTGCTAGTAGTTTGGGTGAGTCACGCACACTTTAAGTCATTCCATTGAGATTACAGTGCCTTTTGCATTGTTTTAATGAGGGGTAAGCTAAGCCAAGACGTGTAGGCATGCAGATCCGGTAGGGGGGAATGTGCTTCTGTTGTGATCGGGGGAAGGTGGTAAGTAGAATATTCTGCAATCGTGTTGGAGGGGATTGGAAGACTCTGAAATGCGCGAGGGGAATGAGGGGTGAGTGGGATACTCTGAAATCAGGGAGCAGGGAGTGTGGGAATCTGTAGTTTAATGAAGGTAATGAATGAGATTCTCTGCACTCGGGGGAAGGAGGTTGAGGGGTGAGTCGGTAAACTCTGCAATTCGGTGATGGTGTGACTGTGATAATCTGGTATCAGGACAGGGATCATTGGGATAGTTCGAAATCGTCCGGGGTGAGTGGGAGACTCTGGAATAGGGGAGGGGGAATGGGAGACTCAGTAATGCAGAGGGGAATGAGAGGTGAGTGGGATACTCTGAACTCTGGGAGAGGGGGAGTGGGAGATTATATAATGTGGAGGTGAATGAGGGGTGAGTGGGATACTCTGAAATCGGGGGCAAGAGGGTGAGGGGCAAATGGGGCACACTGCAATTGCGGGGGAGAGGGATACGTTCAGATGGTGATACTTTCCATGCAGGGAGAGGTTGCTGAGTGCAAGACTCTGCAATCGGGTGAGCGGTGACAGTGATACTCTGCTATTGGGGGAAGGGTTGAGTGGGAGACTCTGCAATTAGGAGGGATGGGCCAACAGGGATATTCTGCAATGGGGGGAAGAGTGGGACTGTATAATGGTGGTGCACCGAGTAGGGAGGTTATGTCCAATGGGGGTCTTCTACGTGGCGGGGAGTTTCCGATTTCTGGTTCCGGCAGGGGTGTCTAATGTCCGCGGAGCTGTTGTGAGGGCAGGAGAACAACTGATTTCCTGTTTTCTGCACAATTGCACATTTGGGCCCTCCCAGCTGAGCAGCTGGCTTTTGGGCGTGGATAGACCGCATCCCTCTTCACACTGGTGCAATACCGAGTGAGGTTCTTTTACTGCACAGAGTACCATCAGAAACGGTTTGTGGCCTCGCCGAAATAACGGATCTGAAACTCTCACTTTGACATAGAATGATTTTGATAAGATCGCAGCCCTCTGCAAAGCCTTCTGCTCAGTGTGGTGATATAAACAGGGCCTAGTTTTAAGGCTGATAAAATTGGATATCCTAAATTAAAGAATTGTGCAATATTAAAATCAAACACAGTCAAACCTCAGGCAGGCCAATGGTACAAAAACACAAACGTGTCTGTGCATGACCCATCAACCACCCATCAAAGGTCGTTACACTCGACTGATACTTAGTAGGAGATCAATGCACCTCATTGAAATGTTAGAAGCCCAGATCGGGCCAGACTTTCTTTCACCAAGAGTTCCTGTAGATACCTTATCTGATAACAAGTTATACGTAAGCAACAGCATGGAGATGGGACATCTGGGGCGCGGACCCTGGTGTCCTGTCAGGCAGACATCAAGAAACCCATTGGGTATTGGAACCCCCTTCTGGAACCTCATTGGCCAGAAGCCAGAGAAGTTTCTAAAAAGGCAAGTAGGCTGGGGGATAAACAGACACACTTTGAGACACACAGGAGCGAAGACTCGACGATGGAGACGGCCCTGACCAATCGGAAGACTGCCCGAAGAAGAAACGAAGGAAGAAGGTGCCATCAAGACTCACCTTCGTGAAAATGGACCAGAGGGACTCAGAGAATCGAACCTGCAGTTCAACCAAACCATCTTCACGGGTAGCATACTTGATTCTGGTGGTTCCATTGGTTTTATGTGGGTGATTTAAGGGTTAATAGTGTTATTATTAATAAACTTGTTCAACCTTTACTTGTGTTTGTCCTTTGTCCATCTTGCAAATACAGACACCGGGGTAAAACCTGAGATTAAACAAACTGGTCGAAAGTATCTGAGAATTGCCAGGGACTTCATCAGTTTGCTCCAAACAGAACTGTGAGAGATATTTCAAAGTAAAGCCTCTTTTTAAGGTTGCTCTGTACATAACACTGAGAGATAGGTCTATGTAAAGGCCCCTGCTAAGGTTGTTCTGTACATAACAGGGTGTTAAACAAAAGGTAAAGTTTAACAGCAGGCTTAACTTCAGCAGTCTCTATCAATCCTGACTCATGAAAATCTCAACTCAAACTCACACCCATGATGACACAGGGAACAATCCCACATCCAATCAAGATCCAAATATTATGGCAAGAATCTCCGTTACTCCTATCTTTCCATCCTTGCCTGACCTTCAACATCCCATGCATACTGGGTAAATGTGCTACTTTTTGATAGAACATGTGTTGGATTGAACAGGTTTAACTGAAGCTGTTTGTTCAGTGACTGTGATTAATGTCAGTCTCCACGGAGCCGGGCAGTGCCACTCGAGGTTTTCTCTCTTCTATTAATAACTGGTTCCGTTCAGTGTGTTACTCCCAGAGTCAGCGGGAGCGCCAACTCCGACACTAACACAGATCAGCGGCTGCAGGGAGAGGGAGGTGAGGGATCAGAATCTGAGAACAATGGACTGCAGCATCCCAACAACGGATCAGAATCCGGGATCAATGGACTGGACAATTACAGCAATGGATCAGAATCTGGGAACAATACATCGGAACATTCCACCCTTACCACCACCACCACCACCACCCCCGCCTTTGGATTTTGGTTTGAGTGGTAATTTTGCTGAGAGTCTTTTCTTCCTGTTAGGTGATGGAGTTGATAAGCTATCATTATCATCGCGGATTCTTTACGTACTCTTGTTTATTCAAGGAGTTTACTATCCGATCCTGGCTATTGTTGGTGTCCCTGGTAAGTCTCCCTGGAGAGCAATTAATTCTCTCAAACCTATTTAACTCTATTTCAGATCTTTTCCATGAACTGGTACTGTTGTTATCGTTACTGTTGTGTCTCTATATCTCTTAATGAACCCTACACAACAATAAAAACTCTTTCAGTGTTTTTGGCAGTTCAGTTTATCTGCATTTGTTCAATTGTGTATCTGGTAAGTCTCTGTATATTTGTAATCCATGCTTACTTATAATAATCTTTTTGTTATTTCAGTTCTGGGGCCACATACCTCAGTTCCACTCCTAACCCATGTTCCCTATCCACTGACAACATTCCTGTACTTGAAACTAGTTCTGACGGATTGCATCCTCTGTTATCACTTTGAATTTGAGCTGATTATTGCCCCCATATTCACTCCATCATTAGTCCTGTCCACCGTCACCTCCACAATATCATTCCCTGGTTCACCCCAGCTGTCACTGTGAATTCCATAGAAGACGTTTCGAATTCTCTGCTGACCAAACTTCCAGTTACAAAGTTTCAGAATCAAAACTCATCCCAATCTCTGCTGTCCATATCCCAACTCTCACCAAATCCCATTTACCCATTATCCTTGTGCTCACTGGCATCTGTTAGCAGCAGACTTCTCAAAGCCTTAATTTTCTCATTCACATGATCAAATATCTCCTTGATTTGTCTGATTGTCACACTCTCTATCAACTTCCCGAAATGTCTCTGTTCACATTTATACAGAGCCTGAAAACATCCAACCCACACATTCCGCCCACCCCCAGTACCACACCATATCTATCCATGACAGCAGTGTTCACTGGTACAGCCCCACTTATATCCATGCCATGGAAATCTAGGACCATAAATGGTGCAGCCACACTGCTGGTCAGTTCCAGTCTGTCCTGTATATCTTCCCATGCTGAACAGATATCCTGTCGAGGCTGTATCAAAGTTGGGACTGGAATGTGAGGCAGGTTGTGATGTGACATTAACAAGCCGGTTCAATCTATCGAACAGTACAAGAATTTTAATATTTCCATTCCTGTGATTGAATGCCTCTTCCAATGTGTCACGTCCCCTTTCGCTAGATCTCTGCAACTTGTTCCATTTAAATTATTTGTCCGATTCCCCAGTTAAAATGCATTTCTGTCTCGCTGTGTCGCGGGCTTGCATTTTGCAGAATGATTGGTGACAACTTGACAGAGTTCTGAATACAGCAAATCCTCCTGGTTCTGCTCCTGGTGTCTCCAGTGTGGAGCTCCTGTTGGACAGGGGGATTCACCAGCTCTGACACATTCTGCTTATCTTGGAATGTCTCTTTCCACTGAAAGTCTGTGTTAGTCACTCTCAGCTCAACGTGTGTTCAACAACACGTGGAACCCATTATGTAAAGTGGTCCTGGCATCACACTTGTAGGTGAGGGACGTTTCACTGACTCGAGCGATTGGAAAGTTAGTGGAAGTGTTGTGGATAAACTGGCGCACAAATTTAGGGACGACAGAGGGTTGCTGACTCAACCCAGGGTGAGATATGCGGTCTGTATCCCACGCGCGTCTGGCTCGATGACATGATCACCAAATGGAGCAGAGGCTGTAGAGAAAGGAAGCTTCATAAACATTTAGGATGAGGGGGCTCCAGCATACCCATCCCGGGGTTCCCAAGAACTGTGGAATTATAATCAGCCTTTCTTTTATTCGTTTCTGGGGTGTGGGCATTACTGTTTACACAATCATTAGTGGCCCATCTCTACTTGCCTTTCTAGACTACCCCAGAGGGCATGTAAGGGTCAACCACATCTGGTGCTGTGGTATTCGAAGCAGAACCAGAATCCCACGAGCATTGCCCGAGGTCACTGGACAATTAGTCCAGTGACAATCCCAGTGCACCACATTTGCGTTAGGCATTTCTGTCATTCATTTCTCCCTTGCATCTCCAGTCTATTAACCAAGAGAAAGAGGATATTTCTCAGGAGGCACAGCCGATGGTGTGATTTGAATTCTATAAGAAACACAGTTTGAAAGTAAAAGTCTAATCGTAAGAATGAACGAACCAGGAATAGGAGTAGGTCATTCAGCCACGCGACATTGCTCCCCCATTTAATACGATCATGGCTGATAACTTCACGGCCTCACTGCCACTTTCCTGCCAGATCACCAGAACTATTAACAGCCGGTTTTAAATCTGCTACCCCTTATACTCAAGATATGCCTCCTTGTGATTGACCGAAACAAAGGGGAACAGTTGTTTATTAGTCACTCTGTCCAAACCACTCATAAGTTATAAAACTCATTAAGGTCCCGCTTCAGCCTTCTTTGCTCAAGACAAAACAACCCAAGCCATCTAGCCTCTCCTTATAGCTCAAATGCTTCATCCCAGGAAACATCCAGGTGTAACTCCTCTGTACCGCCTGAGTGCAATCACATCCTTCCAATAATGAGGTGACCAGTACAGTGCACAATGCTCCAGCTGTGGCCTTTCTTATCCTCTGAACAACTCCAACAATACATCCTTGCTCTTATACTCTATATCATAACTGATAAAAAAAATATGCCGTCTCAACTATCCTGTTCACCTGCTCTGCAGCCTTCAGGGATCTGTGAATAAGTAGCCCAACATCCATCTGTTCCTCTGAGCATCTCAGTTTCCTGCCTTTCATTTGCATTCTTTGTTTTTTCAAAGTGCATCATCTCACACTTGCCATGGTTAAATACCATCTGCCACTGCTTGGCCTATTTGACCAAACAACTTATACCTTCCTGTAACTTAGAACGTTCTGAGAAACCTGGGAGCATAGGAATAGGAGCAGATGTCCACAGAACAAGCCCGTTGAGCCTGCTCAGCAATTCAATCAAATCAAGGCTGATCTTTTCTTGGACTCAATTTCAACTCCTTATCTATTCTCTATAGCCTTTGAAGCTGTATTTATTCGTAACATATCTCTCTCCTTCTTGAAAACAGTTAATGATTCAGACTGCACCTCACTATGCAATCCACAAATTCAGCAACATCTGCGAGTAGATCCTCATGATCTGTTTTACATCTACCACCTCTCAACCTATACCTCTGACCGCTTGTTCTGGATTTCCCCATCAGGGGAGGGGGAGGGTCATTTCGTCTAGATTTATTTATGAATTCCTTAGAGCATTTTACATATCTCGAACAGATCCTCTCACATCCCTCATGTACCGCTATCTTACCTGCTCCCACAAACTACGAAGGCAGCGCATTCCAGACATTCACCACCCGCTGTGTAAAAAAACCTGTCTCGCACATCTCCTCTGAACTTATCCGCATGTACCTTAAACCTATGTCCCCTGGTACTTGACTTTTCTGCCCGAGGAAAGATCATGTGACTATCCACTCTGTCCATGCCACTCATAATCTTGTAAACATCTATCAACCTCCGTCATTCCAGTGAGAACAAACAGAGTTCTTGCAACCTCTCTTCATAGCGAATACCCTCCAGAACAGACAACATCCTGGTTAACATCTCCTGCATCTTCTTCGAAGTATTCACATCCTTCGAGTAGTGTGACGATTAGAATTGTACGAAATATTCTAAATGAGGCCGAACTAACGTTCTGTACAGCTGCAGCATGACTTGTCAATTTTTATATTCAATGCCGACTGATGATGGCAAGCATGCTCTATGCCTTCTCGGCTATCTTCTCCGCCTGCATTGCCACTTTCAGTGATCGGTGAACTTGAATGCCCAGATCTCTCTGTCTGCCATTACTCCTAAGGGTTTTACCATTTACTGTATAATTTGGACATGCATTGGACTTTCCAAAATGCATTAGCTCACATCTGCCCGGATTAAACTCTACTTGCCATTTCTCCACCCAAGTCCTCAACCAATCGAGATCTGGCTGAATCCTCTGATAATCCTCTTAGTTATCTGAAAATACATCAATTTTTGTGTTGTCTGCGAACTTAGTGTTCAGATCAGCTACATTTCCCTCCAACTCATTTCATATACCACAAACAACAAGTTGGGAACTGATCCCTATGGAACACTGCTAGTTACAGCCTTCGATTCAGAAAAGCACACCACTACTGCTACCCTTTGTCTGTCATTTCCAAGCAAGTTCTGTCTCCATATTGCCAGCTCTCCTCTCATCCTGTGTGACTTCACCTTTCGTACCAGTCTACCATGAAGTACTGTGTAAAAGGTTTTACTGAATTCCATGCATACAACATCCACTGCCTCTCCCTCATCTATCATCTTCATTACT